>NW_027466835.1:672500-857500 GCF_046128005.1 Genypterus blacodes
TTGAACTGCAGAATGAGATGTAGACTTTAGAGATGGAAAGTGGAAGAAACAACTGAGCCTATGCAGTGTTTTTACAATCTCTTCACACAATCTCAGCTCCTCCGGCTGGTCTGTTTGTTTGTGCCTCAGCGGGCCCGTGGAGCCGTTCGGTCCTGTCACATTTGTTTAATTCGCATTTTGTAGACTCCACGTAAGCCAACTTGTCAGATTTGTCAACGACCCATGTCATCCATCTCAGCATGGTGCCTCAGTCCCAATTAATTAGGCTCACCCTGTTGACTAGGTCACTGCACGCACAAGGAGCTCAGCAGCCTGCCTTGGATGTCTCACACACTCTCACACACACACACACACACACACACAGACTGCACTCTGCTATTAAGGACTGAAGCCTGCAAGCTACTGAGGCAGGAAAACAAACTTGATTATGGCTTTGACACACCAAACATGTTGGATTAGAAGCCCTGGTGCTTTGTTTGTCCTCTAACAGATAAATTATACCTTTCAAACGTATTTGCAAAACATATTTTGACTTGAAAATAACAGCAGCGGAGAGCGAGGCAGGAGACAGAATGACTTCAACGCACATAAACAAGAATAGAGTCGAAAACAACATCACACAGATTTGATTCACCACTTCATCTATTGTTCAGTCTTATTTGCTCCATATAGGCTTCAACAATAACTGATCTACGGTAGAATTCAATACAGGATTACAGTCACGAGTGTAATTATGTTGTCTCACTGTGTCTTAAATAAAGGAGGGAGCTCAGAGTCGAAGTATAGCTCCTTTGCATTAAAAGGAGCCACATGAGGTGGTTCGTCTATCTAATCAAACATCATCTGGAGGGCTTCCAGGCACAACACGGAGCAGACTCGGAATACACTGGAGGGATTATGTAGCCCATCTGGCCTGGGAACGTCTTGGGCTTGTAGAACGTGATCAAGGAGCGGGAAGTCTGGGCTGCTTTGCTCAGCATCCTGCCCGCCAGGAATAAGTGTGGGAACATGGATGGATGTGTCTTAATGGAGGTAATGATAGTTTTGTTCTACTGCTGAACTGGTTGATTTTTTCCTCACAGGCCTGTTCGTGAAAAATGGCTGTCACCTCTCCCCTACTGGTCTGTGCATATGTAGCTGCTGCACTGATGGGCAGAATCAGCGGCGAAGGGGTGTGTCTTCAAGACGGGAAACACAAGGCCACGCCCAGTCCGGAACCAAACCTCAGCGAGTGCGGCCTCTACGCTGACAGTGAGTGACCGTGCGTAGTTAGTTGGTGGTATGCTTGGTTACATGCAGTAGATAGATGAACATAAACATATAATCCAAGTGTTACAATGATTCTTCCTGTAATGACAAGTCGTGATGACATATCAAATCAAGTGCAAGCTCCTGGCTGACAGCTGGTTCAAATGTGTCCATGTCCTTCCTGTGGACAGACAGCTGTTGCACAGAGGAGCACATCCAGGACATCGCTTACGTTCCCTCAGCCGGCAATGACAACGAACCCTGGGACAAGTGTTGGCCCCTGAGCTCTGCGTAAGTCTCCACACACTGTAAATGACCTCAACACTGTTTCTGTTCCCACTAGTGAAAGACAATGTTATGAATGATTTCACCTGATCAGGCTAAATCAGCTGCACCCCCTCTATAATGCATGTGTTTGTGTGTGTCGACTGCCTGTCCTTCCTCAGGTGTGAAGGCTTCCTGAAGCGTGTGTCCTGCTTTTATCGTTGCTCCCCCGACGCCGCTCGTTGGCCTCATCCTCACCGCCACTCGTACATCCAGGCTGTGCCGCTGTGCCACAGCTTCTGTCGTGATTGGTGAGTCCACTAAACACACTGTCAAGGAAACCGAAATCAAAATCAATACCTGTCTGAAGCAAGAAATTGCTAAAGCTACTGTACATCACAGATACGAGCCTCAGGAGTCGTATTTATCTCTTATGTTGTGTTCTGCTCTTATGTTGCTCTCATGAAAATGTGGGAACTGCACAATCTATTATTCTAAATATGTATAAGCTTTGACCTTATTTGTACCCAGTATGTAAAGGAAAAGGGGCTATGGTTGAACATTTTGATTTGAATAGAGCGTGCTTGTCCTTCTCCAGGTTTGATGCCTGCAGGGTTGACCTGACGTGTGTTCGTAACTGGGCCACAGATCCCAGAGGACAGAACTGCACTGGAGGCTGTGTTCAGTATCAGCAGGTATGTTGCAATTTGATCCATAGGGTGTCGTGACTGTTTACGCAGTTTAACCTACAGAGAAAGTAAAGTATCTCTGCTGGAACTCAGTGGAGGATGTGTCATTGAGACGGAGGTTTGAATCCCGCTGACGGACCTCAGATCTCATCACGTGATCCAAAATGTTGTAGGCAGAAGGTCACATGCTGTGTCACTGTGTCGCCGCCGCCGGCATCGCAGTGGGTGAAGGGTTAACAGCGCAGGGCAACACTGTGGGCTGAAGCATGAAAAGGTTCGGTTCTGCCTGAGCAGACAGAGGCCAGCTGGGTGATTTACAAAGAGGCACAGAGACAGAGGGCTGGTGTGCAGCTGGGACCCCGTGTCTGTCTGTCTGTCTGTCTGTCTGTCTGTCTGTCTGTCTGACTGACTGACTGAGTCTTCTTTTTCATTCTCTCCACTCCCCCTTCCGATTTATGCATTCTCTCATTCGTTCTCTCTCTCACACACACACAGAAATAAACATACAATCACAGATCTATAAAAACTCTCTGGACCATTCTTATTAGAAGCGACAGTAAGAGAGTGAAGAATGTGTGTGCATGCGTGGAAAATATGTAATTTCTCAAACTTTTGTTCTCTCCAGATGATGTATGAGCAGATTTGGGCGAACATTTTGCTGTAAAACGTCACATTAGTTCCAAAGCACTTTCAGATCTGAAGCCTTTTTGTTCTATATGAGAAGAAATGTGATTTCAGTTCTACTATTCGCTATTTTCTCTGCTTAGAGGGAAAATTTGTCATTGACTTTGATCACACCTGAGTATATCTGCTCTCACAGGGTATTTATAGAGCAGGAGCTCCTTCTTCTACTTCACACACAGAATAATAAGGCGCAGGATGGCTTCTTATATGCAGCCATAGATTCACAGGAGGGGAAACTTGCCTGTAGTAGACAGAACCTAATGGAATACACGAATAAGGGATTCATGCCTAAACAGCCCTTTGTAATGCCTGTGTGTGTGTGGGTGTGTGGGTGTGTGGGTGTGTGGGTGTGTGTGTGTGTGTGTGTGTGTGTGTGTGTGTGTGTGTGTGTGTGTGTTGGTCCATTTCATGCAGGGCACCACAAGAAAGACCTCAATAAATAAAGCTTAGAGTTTAATCAAGCTCTGAACTGAGATGAGTCACCGACGATCGGAACAACAAATAACCACTCAACAGGAGATTGCAAACATGACAGCGCTGTTTCTACTAGTCTCTCTCTCTCTCTCTCTCTCTCTCTCTCTCTCTCTCTCTCTCTCTCTCTCTCTCTCTCTCCCTCCCTTAAAGTGACCCAATTTGCTGATTGTCTGCTCTTCTCTTTTCCTTTCTTTCTTTCTTTCTTTTTTTTTTACATCAATAGAATATAAATCAGACATAATGGACCTTTGTAATATTATGGATTTAGGACATGTGCAGGAATCAGAGAAGATAATCACAGAAATGACACGACGGGTCCTGAGTTGAGCTATACGGCTTATTTCATCACGCCGTGTCTGCCAAAGCTACTAGTGCTCACAGCGGGTTCGATCTGGCAGACGTGTCCCTGTATGTGTGTGTGTGTGTGGGAGGGGAGGGGGGGGGGAGTCACTGAGATAAGACCTGTGTGTGAGACATGGAGTGTGTGTGAAGCGACATATGCTCTATATTATTAGCTTTTCCTGTCTGTGTTTCAGTCCTAATCCCCCGGCAGACTAGGAGGATGAGAGGAAGCACAGTGGGGGTGTAGGACAGAGAAAAAGGGACAATAATAGAAACAAGAGGAAAGAGAGAATTAGTGTGTGTGTGTGTGTGTGTGTGTGTGTGTGTGTGTGTGTGTGTGTGTGTGTGGTGGGGGGCGGAGGGGTATACACAATGAGCAGCGGTACAGAGAGAGAGAGAGAGAGAGAGAGAGAGAGAGAGAGAGAGAGAGCGAGAGCGAGAGAGTGAGACTGTGAGTTGGCAACACTTGTAATTTGCTGTTCCTGACTCATTGGTTTGACAGAGACGGCAGCTTAAACACAGAGTATCAGAGCCTGTTTGTCACACAGCAAATAATGAGCTTACCAACTATTTCTAAAAATGTATGAATATAAAGTACCCCGTTTTAAGGAGCTTAAATGTTGAATTAGGATTCATTCTCACACTGTTATGCAATAGTAGTCCAGCACAATGTTGCACACTTTGGGAATCATCAAACGTATTCCAAGATATACAAGTTTCCCTGACGGTATGTCTGGTTTTATTTATCCATTTCATTTTAAGACTAAGAAGACAGTAATGGATGCGCTGTGGTTTGAGGTGGAGAGACCTTCCTGTTCTCTTTCTGTTGTTATTTTAACGCTGTCCGTCTGTGTAATGAGGCTTATCAGAGCGATGCTTCTGGCAGGGGTGTGTGCAGCCTCATCAAGGTCATGTGTGGTCCTGTGCTCTCCAGCCCGGTGGAGATGAAGCCAGATGAGAGAGAGAGAGAGAGAGAGAGAGAGAGAGAGAGAGAGAGAGAGAGAGAGAGAGAGCAACAGGAAATCATGTCTACTGTCTGCAGTGTCTTGTACAGCAGATGAGCTTTACTCCAAAACTCAATAACATTACACCATCAACTTCTTCTGTTATTTCCCATCACTTGATTGTTCACTAAACTGCCATAAACTGTTTTAGAATTGCAGAATCTGTGATCACAGCCGCGACCACCACTGATTTGGTTACAGTCACTATGATCTGAACGACATGTTGAGAGGACACAGCCACAAAAAATCACACTCACAAGGCCAAAAAGGCTATGAATGAAGCTATGGCTACCCAAGTCACAGGATGACGATGCAACAAACCAGCGTCTCAGTGTGTCCACTTTCAATCTGTCCACTTGTCTAGATGTACCAGCACGGCAGGGACCTCTGTGAGAGCCTGTGGGGCGACGCCTTCATGACCGTGGAAGACGAAGCAGAGGAGGTCGGAAAGGCTGGAGATGCTGCGGCAGCGGGGGCGGGGGTGGGCGACAGCAGTCAACCCTGCGGCTGCCTGACCCTCAGTCCCACAGACAAGGATGTGATCGCAGCCCTCAGGGCCCAGCGGGACAACCCGGAGGAGCTGGACACCACCAAGGCCGGCCTGCCTCAGTACCGGGCCCCTTGCCAGACCAAGCTGCCCGTGCAGGCCAAGAGCAAGAGCAAGGTGAACTCGGTGCTGCGTAAGCGCTCCATCGTGGTGGACGACGTGGAGGGAAGCGGCAGCGGCTTCTAGAGAGGCTGGATTGTGACGTTTCTGTATGTAGGTGACACTGTATAGCTCCCGGTAGCACTGTTCTCCTCTGCAGCTGGAGTTGTAAACCTCCTTCCTTTTAACTTTACCATCACACTTAAGTTCTCATACTCACTATCAATACATTTGCAGATATATAGATAGGTGACAAAAAAAACATCACAAAGCGTCTGAGCGCTGTATTGGGCCACCATGACAGCTTCACGTAGGAAAAGGTAGTAAATGTTATGCTGTTTATGTTGACAGCTCTGATTGCGCAACATCATCAACACACCAAATGAGGGATTATCTTTTAGAAGAATAGAGACTTGTGGTGCATTGTGGTGGTCCAATGCCTTACTAAGTGAATCTGTCTGCATATTTAATCTGTATATCCACGCTTTGACTTAGAACTATATCTGATATGAAATAATCGGACAAAAAAATAATAATAACCGAGCGTTCAAACTCTACAAAGATTCTGATTTCTCATTTCCCCAAATCATCTTCAAATTTTACCGAGAGCTGTGACGCAGACGACATTTACCAGCATACAGATAAATATCACGCATCATCGCATAACTAGTGTAATTGACGGATTCCATTTTGTTCAACAATGATGTCATCGGATCTCAAATGTAAAGTGTGCGTGTCATTTTTTTTTAGAGCATTAGTCATACTGCAGTGCTCGACTCCCCTTCTATGCTCTGTTGCTGAAATCCTTTGCGGTCTACTGTTGTGATGATGTACCATACAGTCTATTTGTCAGTAAGTATGATGATGATGATGGTGATGATGATGATGATGAAGGTTGCACAGGGTAATGATTAAGGCTTTCTAACCACAGAGGCCATCCTGTTATGATAGTGACTGAAGAGTTTGTATGGGAGGAGATGTGTGTAGAAGTCCTGAAACTAAATTTGCCTGCCAGACAGAATAAATGTACAGAAGCAGCAAATGTTCTCTGGCTGTGAAGGTCTGTATAGATTCAAGCTCTGTTAGATGTAAATGTTTTATAAATTGAAAAGAAAAGAAAAAAGAAAAGGGGGAATTCGATTCATCTGATTTATGGTCAGCTCACTGAAATGGATGTTTCTGTGCTTTTCTTTACAATCTCAATAAAGATAACATTTGTAAAAGTCACCTCGGTTCTGTCTTGCTTTATATTCTGTTTCATTACAGAGCTTTTGGATCAGGTTTCATAAATCTACATCACTTTTGGTTATCAGTGGTGATATCAGATGGGCAGTGGCAGATTTGAAGCCAGAGGAGGAAGAGTTTCTCTGTAATGCTGTTAGAAGAGATTGACAGTGAAGTTCATTGTTGTTTTCCTTAAAATACCCTTGACTCATGCTGAGCAGGAGGATTCTCAAGGACTTCAGCTGTGGTTTAAGAACATCTATGAAACAATTGTAGCATTTTTTGTTCCCATTTTGATTCTTTCACTGTGGCACATAAATAGAAACAGAAACAACGTGTCCCCTCCTGTTCCAAGTGATTCCTCTCACACAATCTGCTTCATTTTGATATTTTCTGCTGGGTTTTTAAAAGTGTTTCCCAGATTCTGGAGGTTGGCTAATCAGGAGCTTTCTTTATCACCTCGGGCTCAGCAGCCAGTGTGTTTCTGAGAGGCTTTCACAGCAGCTACGGCACGGCCAAAACACACCACCGCTCACACCGGCTTAACTGATGCAAAGTGACAAGTGTGTTTACCCTCCATCCAAACAGCTGTCACTCAGTCTCCACCCTGATTAACCATTGCTTGTCGGGAGGGAAAAGAGGGTCCCAGTGAAGTGTAAGTGTAAATCGCCAAATCTGTCTGTCTGTCTGTCTGTCTGTCTGTCCATCCGTCCGTGAGTGATGGTCAATATTGACTTGATGTGAAAAATATTTTATTATATATAACTTGCAAGTGGTTAATCCAATAATAAAAATCACAGGACGGCACACACCCACCCACACAGACACACACACACACACACACACACACACACACACACACACACACAAACACATACATTACTCAATAGTATTGGCGCAGGAAGTGTTAAATGTTGAACAGACGGCATTTGTCGTTTACTGGGCAAATCGTCATTTTACCGGCTGTTCTGCTTAAATTCCACTAGATGGCAGTATGCACCCACAAACTGTGGGTCTCTACACTTTACACAGCCTTGTCTGCACAGTCTCTGTAAACTAACCACACTGGATACGTTCTCATGGAATAACAAGGTATCTATAGAAATACCTCTCATTGATTAGAGATGTTCCATTATATTGTACATTGTTCCATTATAAGAGTTAGATCAACAGAGTTTGTAGTACCAGATATATAATTTGTTTGTTGTTTGTTGTAACATATTGCATGAACCTTCAGGATGGGGCAGGGGATTTTATCATTTAAAGAATATTAGTAGTAGTAGTGGTAGTAGTAGAAGTAGTAGTATGTATGTATGTATGTATGTATGTATGTATGTATGCATGCATGTATGTAATTAGAGTGATCATCACAGGGAAATTGCAATGAATAGTTCACGCATTGGGGGTCTGCTATAAATTCTTGTTTGTGTATTGTTCTGTACAGCTGTATCCTCCACCCTATAGCTGCAGGGTTAAAAAGGACAGAAGGCCTTTCCCAGCAGTCACTGGGAAAGAGGACCAATCAGAGGTCTAACACACACACACACACACACACACACACAGACAAAGTGAGTCACATCTATGGGAAATTTAAAGTTCACCTATCCCACATGTCTTTGGAGGAGGGAGGAAACCGGCACAATCGGTGAAAACCCACACTGACCTTCCGAAAAGCACCAGTCAGGTCCGTCCGTCAGCCAGGTTTCACATAAAACAGTTCAGAATGGATTCAAGCTTCATTCCATTTTCAAGAATCCCTCTACAAGAATATTTTTGTTTCAAATAACATCTAAAACCACTGATGTAACTTTAAGAACCTCAGATGGCTGCGGCGAGCAGTGGGAGGAATATTCATGGCTCTCGAGAAGACGGCAGAAGAGCAGAGAGGGAGAGAATGAGCGATGAGCCAAAGAGCCAAAGAACCAGGCCTGTGTGTCTGTGGGAGGGGAAGGGGGCTCGAGTGGAGAGGAAAATCAAACCCACCCAGAGCCCTTCATACGTCACCGTTCACATCACAGATGTTCCCACAGACACTCAGTGTGGGCTGTGGGCTGAGGCGTGCAGAGAGGCAGTATGGCTTGAATTGGCTTGTTTTTTTCTGTGTGTGTGTGTGTGTATGTGTGTGTGATATACGTGTAGGCTTGCGTGCGTAAATGGAGAAGTGAGCCCAAGGAGATATTTCTGTGTTTAACGTATTCGGCTCAGTATTGGAGCTGTAACAGGGAAAGAGACGTTGTGTTTGGTCTCGACTTTACTTGTATTCCATCTTAAAATCAATATAAAACAGAAAAAATGTGAGTAAAGTAACTTCAAGGCCACTGTGTCTCATTTCTCTGCGGTGTGCCGATCATGTAAATGTGTGTATAACTGAAAAACAGCTACTGAAGTGTGTGTTCACCCCCTGAAATATAGGTCTCTTGATAAGAAGTCACAAAAAAGGAGAACTTCTGTGGGTTGTTCCGTTTCCACGCCAATGGCAAAAATAGGGGAGTTGTTATTGATGGAAATTAGAATTAAATGTGTGTCAGATGAAAAGAGGTTAGATCTTCCCCCTCAAAACAGCTGAGGTGAGATCGTGCTTGAACCGCAACCACCCTTTGAAGTGGCTTTCGTGTGCACCGATGGGCCTTTCTTTGTGAGAGCAGACCGGATGGCTTGTTTACTTTTACGTCACAGTTTAAGCAGGACAGAAATCCCCCTCCATCTTTCCAGAGACCAGCTAATATGACAACTTCTGTCTCGGTGTAAACTCACAAGGGGAAGCAAACAAAGTGTTGTAGGTGGAAGGATGGGGGCGGGGGGTGGGGGGGGGTCACATGTTTGCCTGGGGTGCCACTGGAAGGCCTCAGGTGGCATCTGACAAATATGTTATATCAGTAAATACCACCTTAAAAACATTTGTCTTAGGTCAACGAAACTGTTATTAGCACGAACGCCTGAGTGAGTCATTTCTGTCTATCTATCTCAGGGACTTTCCACCATTCATCTATTGGGCCCCTGGCGCGAGAGGCCGCACATTTTTGGCCACTGATGCGTCCCAACCAAAACATTCTTGTCCAGATGCTCCTGTGCGCTTTGGGACGCCCACGCTCGGCTCGCCACTGCCCTGCCAAGACGTGTGGCATCTCCAGACAGCCCCGACATTCCTGAAGCCACTGTCACTTCCTCTCACCGCCAATCCTTCACCTCAAATATGTTTTGGCAAATTAATTGAATGACAGGTTGCCCTCATGTGGCCGTAGCAACAGGCGAGGAGTGTTTCTGCTTATTAGGATTTTTTTAAATCATAATGTAAGGAACTGAAAAGGGGACTTCTTCTGTTGAGGCAATGTTTACTAATGAAAACATGAAGAAGTAGTGTATTAAATAAGAGTAGCAGTTCAATTTTTACTTCCTAATGTTAAAAAATCACTATTTTGCTCCATCTGCGTGACGGCTTATTTTGTAGAAACCAACAGAAAAGGAAATTCCACTTCCCTCGTGTAGCTTAGAGACCTTATCGATACAATAGTGGGCGTGTTCGAGCTCAAACTAGCTTTCATGACCTGGGCGGGGATTCCCAGAAATCCTCCCCTGTGACGAAGTCGTCACAAACATGCCCATATATGGAGAAACTCGTGCGTAAATAGGAAAAGGTCGACGTACGTACGTAAAGTTACGTTATGGGCGTAAGAACTTGAATGTGCTTGCGCAAGAGTTTCACACAATGATCTGTAATAACAATTAAACTAGTTTGGCATCATTACACACTCATTCTCATTGTTGTGTGACAATGTGTTGAAATGTGTATTGTTTGGGATATATGTTCATTTAAAAAAAGACAAGATATGACCAGGCTCGCTTCATTTTTAAGACACTTTTACTTAAATACACATCACAAATAAAAAAAAAAACACATTGTAAACATTGGACATCATTATAGTTTGTCTGGATCAACCTGACAAACAAAATAACTTATACAATTAATATATGCAGCACTGCATGACAATATCAGCAATTGTAGAAAGTACAAAGAAAGACAATAATTATTCCCATTTTTCTACCATTAGTAAACCAGACTCATGGGGTTCGTGTCCGGCCGCGTTGCTCAGTGTTTGCACAGTCTGGATGCTGCACCGGTTGATAGGGTCGAATGGTCCTTTAAGCGGTGCCCAGCATCCGGAAGTACCATTTCAATCAGTCTGTCACCCTTACATAGCCTAAGTTGTCAACCATAGCCCATAGCACGGCCGAGAGTGGCTGCCATCGTGGGCAGCAGCAGATGAGCCGATGTTCCAGTGGTGCACATGCAGAGCTTTACTCCAGTGTTATTACTTTTTCAAATCAGTCAATCAGTCTCTTGTTTAAAACGTTTCCATCTTGCTCGTGAGCATCAGCTGGCAGCCGCTGCTCACGTGTGTCAGGACTTTCTGTTTGAGCTGAGCGACCTGATCCCGGAGCACCGTCGCCGTGTTGGACAGCCCCGCGTTGTCGTTCTTCAAAACTTTCACCTTCTCCTCCAGCCTGGCGATGCGCTCCAGCTTGCGCCTCCGACATTTGGTGGCGGCCAGTCGGTTCCTCAGCCTTTTGCGCTCCGCTTTGATCCTCTCCTGGGTGTCCAGGTTGATGGGGGACATCGGAGGCGAGCAGTCGCTACTGAGGAGGTCAGGAACAGTCTGAGGCTCCTCTTTCAGGGCGACGAGCCGCTGCTGGTGATGGAGTCCCGATCCGGGGAGATTGTGCGGGAACTGATGCGCCCCACCGTGAGCGGAGGTCTGGTGGAGGCTGTGCTGGTGCGGCGGCAGGTAGCTGATGGTAGCGGTGGGGTAGCTGGACGCGGAAGAGAGGCTTGTGTTCGGGCAGTACGCGTTCAGTGTAGTGTAAATGGGAGGCTCGGGCTGCAGGACGGAGCCGAAGACACTAGAGGCCGCTGGCGAACACGTAGTAATGCCACCGGCTCCGATGGACACGTTCGGAGGTGGCATCTGGTTGATCTTATGGAGCTCGTCCAGGGCTTTCACAAACCCCTCGGCAAACCCCTCCTGCTCATCGGTGATTCCCCGGTTGTAGAAGTACTGACCGGGTGTGGGAGTGGTGATCACCCCGTTACTGTTTTGGATGATGAGCCTCTCTAGTTCTGGGGATGCGAGCTTCAGAGACCCCACGTCTTGGTGCCCCCCTTGGTAATGGTCTGTCTCGGCTCTCAGCTGGGATTTCAGGGTGCGATAGGGTTCTGTCAAGTTCAAATTCATATTCTGCTTTAGCAGTTTGTAGTCGTGCATTGCTGCATCTGAGTGGCCGTAAGCCGACAGAAAAGAGTCGTCATGATAAAAAGGTTGCTCCATCTTTGTAGACATAAAGTCGTAGGAAAAGTAAGCTTACCGGTTGCTTATAGAAACAGTCTGTGGATAATCAACAAACGTCAGTGTCAGCAGAGAGTATGCATCAAATCAGCGACCCCTCCTCTCGCTCAACTCTGTCCAAAATTGACTAAAGATTCACCCGAAAAAAGCAAAGGGTGAGCCAAAGTCCAGTGACAATCTGATTTCAGTTCAGTATTAGCAGGTTGGAGTCGCTTTAAATCTCGTCCAGTGTCTGATTTCTCTTTCTCTTCGCGGTCCTGTGATGAAAACTTATCGGTGGGGTTTTCCAGTCGCTTGTCTCGTCCGACTTGCTGCTTGTTTGAGGTGTGTTCAGGCGAGTCATGTGCGCCTTTTTATAAACGCACCGAGAAGCGCGTGCTGCCAAGGTTAGACAGGAGTCCTGATTGGTCAGGAGCCCTCCTTGGCCCCGCCCCGTCAGCGCTACGTCAAGTGACGCTAATGCCGGGAAGCAACGACTGTAAACAAGGCTGTAGGCAAGAGAGCAGAGCGGCGAAACAGAGACATGAGAGACAATTAATTTATGCCTTTTGCCTGTTTAGCGGTGGAATATGTAGTTTTATTGAAGTCAGGTGGGATGGAAGAACTGATTTTACGGTTGACCGTACTTATTGTTCTTAAAGTATGAGTTTAAATACGTCCATGTGATGGTAAATGTGTTTTTAGTTTGGAACACAAGCTCACTGAATGAACATTGTTTCCCATTTAAAGTAAAGTCACTTTCCTGGGGTGATTTCCGTTTATTCCAGCTGTCTTGTGTGACAGCTATCATTTTCACTATTTCCTCATCTAAATCATACTGTTTTACACTTAATTTCAATTAACATCAGGGTTTTTTAACCTGATATTCACCCCGAATCTCAATTCATCACAATATATTCACGTGTAACACAAAACTGCTGTATATTGGGATCCGTTTGGTGGAGGAAGTCCTCGAGCCTTATATGGACACAGTGACGTACTAGTTCCTCTTGAAGAGAACCGGGAAGCCACGCCCCCGCGGGCCTCATTCCAGCAGCATTCCTGTTGTATAAAGGCTCTATCCATGTGGCAATCATGTGGAACTTTTTGTATTAGCAGGGAGGAAAGTGTGGTAAGATATCTTAAATCTCAACCTGTCTTGACTGATCAGGAAGCAAACAGAAGAAAGTTGTCTTGCCAAAAATATTGAGCTGTGTTTTCATTGTTTCCTGATTCAGGCGTGGCACATATCAGTGAAGCAGAAAATTGTGTGTGATCACTTTTTGAAAACTTCCGTCCTCTTACACAATCTCAACAGGTCTGTGAGTGACTGATGTTGTGTTGAGTTGCGTTTGTTCGACAAACAGGAATGAAACTTGGTACACAATGAACTAAGCTGGGGCTCAATTATCTCAAGCAGGAAGAGTCATGTTAGGTAAATAACCCCTTTCAATCTGGAAGTCCCACTTCACAAATATCTAATTTCATTTGGCTTTGCACTACAGGTGGATGAGTTGTAGTTCACTGTCTAGGAGCTGTGTGCAGGCTAGAGAAATGTGATTCCTCAATGATGCACCTGTTCCTGCTGTTGAGAAAGGAACCTTTGTCTCCTGTTTGTAATTCTTCTACCGCCCACACAAACACAGAAAAAAGCCTGCACAGATGTATCCCATGTCCCCGCACAGTCAAAACAAGTCAGGTTGGATGCTTTGCTTCAGTAGCTGATAAATCCTCTAGTGGCACCTGAGGCCTGAATCCTCCATCATGTTCTGTAACGCTCATTTATACCCGGAAAAACACCCATAACAAATGTCTTGTTTGGAGTCTCCTGGATAAAATGGTACCATAGAATCAAGAAATAAGACACAATAACCCTTAACAAAGACAAAAGTGGCATTTAAATATTTCATATGCAGCCACGCCCTTGATTATTTAACTTTGCCATTAAAATCCATGCATTTGTCAGTGTGGATCATGACATGTGGTGGAGAAAGGGGACACATTGGGCTTTAAACATGATTCCATAGGTTCAATAGGCACAAGTAGACCCTGTAACAACATGCGCTCACTGAAAAAGGTACATAGATATTTGCCCTGACACAGCC
This sequence comes from Genypterus blacodes, assembly GCF_046128005.1. Classification (NCBI taxonomy): domain Eukaryota; kingdom Metazoa; phylum Chordata; class Actinopteri; order Ophidiiformes; family Ophidiidae; genus Genypterus; species Genypterus blacodes. Next base: position 686,502 of record NW_027466835.1, read on the forward strand.
TGTTATCACATCCAGGCCTAGAGGTAATACTTCTGTCACGACAGAGGTTACTTATCATCTTCTAAAACTGTCAGAGAATGAGATTTACAACTGTTTACAATCATGTAATCATGTTGAAGCTCACAAGTTACAAATGGAAACTTAACCTCACCACTCGATATTTAAGGGCCTCTGTGCTTGATAATACCCATATGATTACCAGATTTCAGGTAATTCTTTGGCATTCAGGATGACTATTTTAATTCTATGCCTTTTTGTCAGTATCCATGGGAATATGGAGAAACAGCGGAAAACAACAGTTCCTGGCAGTGTTGTGCCTCCACTTTGCCACCTCCCTTATAAATTCTATTCTCTGAGCAGCTGCCTGCTCCCGCTGCTGCCCCGCTCCACTCCGCTCTGCTTGGGTTTTGATTTTACTCAGCTTTGTGGTGGAGGCTGACCACACTCCCCAGTGACATTTTGGCAAAACACACCAGCATAGGGTCCAGAGTGGTGAGTGTTTACTGGAACACTTGCGAGGTGGCACCCTGCCATTCTGCCAAATGTTTGTCAAAAATGCTCATGTTACCCTGTTCATGGGAGAGATAAACGTGTGACTGTGAAACACATGTGCTGTTTGTTACAGACTGATATGTGATATTGTTTTTAATCACCCAGGTATGTAGTTGATTCAGCGCTTAATAATGAGACGCAATTATCGGAGAACTGAAGTTTTTAGCTTTTGTTCAAACAAAACAAAAAAAGTGTGGCCAATGTCTTAGTCACATTTGGATTAGTCACATCTTTGTTTAGTCTGTTTAGATTTAGAGTTGTTCTGTGTACTCGAGTAAAAAAAAAAAAAAATCCTTCTCAAGAGTTCTGCTTTTTATACAGAAGTCCTGTTTATCACCCTTAAATGTTGTTGGATTCTGTGTCGACGTTCAAAACTCTCAACGAGGCTCCGGGCAGGACGAGCTTCTTGGCATCACACACAGTTTTAATAGTCAGGATCACATGGATGAGAGCCAAAACCAGCGGCGTGTTACCTGCTCTTGTTCCTGGGTGAGTTTGGGAAAGGCACGGCCTCCAGGCAGCAGGAATCTGTTGACTGTAAGATACGTGTGTGTATGTGTGTGTGTACAGGCACGGATATCACTAAGGGTGGAGTATTCATGAGTGTAAAAAGTTTGTGACTCCACTGTGAACATCTGGAGGGAAGGAGGAGATAACAAAGATAAACACATATTCTCTGGAAATCTCTTTACTTTGCTTCCCATATTTAACTGCCATTGGGATCAAAGTGACTTCCTTATGACCCTCGTAATAAATAATATGGGGTGATCTTGTAGCTTTATTCCCAGAATAAGTCAGAAGGAGAGATTGGGCTACAAAGGCCGTCTCTCCCAGGGGTTTATTTCCTCTATTTATTCTACTTTATTAGTGCACAAGCAAAAGGTATAAAGCACATGTTCCCTCTTAACTCATAAAATTCCTACACTGAGGGAAATCCCCAAATGTCTTCCCTCTATAGGCCTTAACAAAGCAGGCTTTCACAATAAGGTGCTTATGGAAGGGCTGGAGCTCTCCTCACCTCCTCCTCTCAAACCATCCCATTGTGCCTCTCCACCTCTGCACAACTCTCCTTTTGTCAGAGCTAAACAGTCAGTACACAACAGAATCTGCCCACTTGGCCTTTGCCTTCCCGTGGCCCTTTGGTCAGTTGGACGGGTCCATCTGACTCAGAGAGGCTGGAACAGATGAGGCCAATCAGAGGTCAAAGCCCCAAGCTGAGGAGCTCTGCTGCCCCTCCTCACTTCACTGACTGTCTGCTGACCTTCAGAACTCCTCAAAACATCGAGTCAGCAGAAAGGGGCAGGGGTTACAGTGTGTGTGTGTGTGTGTGTGAGGGCGGTGTCCTCTTGGCTGGCTTTTCACAGAGTGACTGACTCCATCATTTGGACATAATGGGGCCTCTTATCCATAGTGCTGCTGTTGTTCTTTCTGACTGTGGTCACTTTATTGCCATGTTTATTAATAGAGTCATCCATCATCGTTTATACATCATCATCATCCTCGTCAACATCACATGACAGCCTGATATTCCTTCCCTCCATTCTGCATCAATCTCAAACCGTCCGTGTTGATCTCTAAACATTTAATCTGTTGACATCTTCATTCTAACTGTGCAGCCAATTTAAAGGCTACACACACACAATGCAACTAATACTGTTAATATCAATATTATACAGCACACATAGACTGGTGGTGTTTCTCAAACTACAGTGTGTGTACCTCTGGTGGTCCTTGAATAAATAACTCTGTGATGCTATTGGACATTTCTTCAAAGCATCAAAATGTGTGAAATCTACTCTTATTCAGTTATTGTGGCATATTATCCATTATTAATAAAGAATAACGGAGAATACTTTTTGTTATGTAATTCATGTGTGTCAGTAACTTTTTGGTGATATATTGATGATTGAAGGGCCACAACATGCATTTTGACGAGTCGCTGACATCTGCAATGGAAGCCATGGAGACCAAACCCAAAGGACAAGGACAAGATGGAGATGAGTGGACAGTGTGTTTGCATTTAGCTCATTCTAGGCTTGGCACAACCTGGAGCTGACTTACTTCCAATAAAACAAAAGGGGCGAAGCATTTTCTCCCCCTCACCACATCTTCTACACTATAATTTGCCCGTCTTTATTGCTCTCTCTGTCTGTCCCTCTGTCTCCGTTCATTAGCGTGTTTGTGCGATCACTCTAATGAAGGCTGATGTGCTCTTCATAATCTCAGCCTGTTCAGAGTAATACGTTAAAAAGCCACGGAGCCTGTAGCGCAAAAGGACATTTAGCTCAAGAATGTGAGGGTGTTGTGGCACGAGAACAATTGTCTCCAGATCTTTCCTATGTGTGTGTGTGTGTGTGTCTTGGAAGAGTAAAGAGGCAGACAGGGATCAGGATGTCATTTTATCTGTGTATCACTGTCTTGAAGTGGGGAATGAAAAACTTAAATGAGCATATTTGTTGTCTTGGTTGCTCGTCTCCGTCCGTCATGGTTTGGCTCAAAGTTCTTTATCTGCCACATGGTCAAAACATGACTTTGGTTTTTATTAAGACAAAATGCTTCCAGATTGCTGCCACATCAAGCAGGTTTGCAGAATGATATTAATCATGAGCCCAAACAGTTATTTCCCTCTTTCGGTTTTTTTTGGCAGGCAAATTTACTGTTCTCTTATTTACTGCTGTCACTGAACCCCCGTGTGTGTGTGTGTGTGTGTGTGTGTGTGTGTACAACTGTGTGAACGCATATGCTTTTGGAAAACTCCTGTTTGCGTTTTGCATGTCAGCAGTTGCCGTTTCTATTGTCTGTGTTTGAGTCTCAATCTCTTGTCTGCTCCACTTCCTGGTTTTTTTTCTCCCCGTCTGTCTCGGACGTTCTAGACATCGGAACGTCATCGGTGCAGCCAGACCAGGGAATCCCTCCAGGGTGAGTGAATGGGAAGGTCGTGACATCGGATTGGAATGGTGTCGCTCATCGGCGAGGAAAGGAGGTAGAGAGAGTTTGAGCCGATGATAGAGGAGTGAGTAAGGTGAACGTCACTAATATAGACAAATGGGAGGAAAATCAATCTGATAAGCAACATGTGATATTACTCAGTTTTATATTCAGCTAAAGTCTCTGTCAGTGTGATGAGAAACCTGTGGGATTTTCTCAGAGGTCCGAGGATCCAGAGAAGAAGTGCATTGTTCGCACTTTCTGGGCCAAATGTTCACATGCTGGGTTTCTGTCAACATACGAGACCACAGACCTCTGACTTTGTCTGCGTCTGCAACTCCAGTTAAGCCTCAGGCAGCCTCGGGGAGCCTCGCGTGAGGCTGAAACCGAGCGCCGTTCCCAAAAGCCAGGATCGTGCAAGTCTTAAACAAGCCTGGACACAGATGCCCCGGAGTGAATCAGCGCATTTAAAAACCAGCCAACTCCCCCACAAACACCCACTCACCCCGCAACAAACACACACATACACACTCACCCATGTCAGTCATAACACCCTGCTCGCTGATAGTTGCGCTCTTACTCATATATGTAAATCCAGGCTGTAGCACTGGACCACCTTATCTCGTCTCAACTATTTGCTTGAACACTTAACACTTCGCTTTCATCTCAGTAGACTCTGAATCACGCCTGAACCCGGAAACCCAAGAGTGCCGTGCAGGTCCGACTCCACCCGAGCCCGGAACGTTTTGAGTCTGAACCAGATTACAGTCTGCTAAGATACATGTCATACTCCAGAGAAGAACATTCTTACATCTGTGTCTGTTTCATTATGGTTGTATAAACAAAATGAATATTCGCCTCAATATTAGTCAAGAAAATCTTCTCATCCTTTATTCTAAGAAAGGAAATGGTTTGAACTTACACTGAAATGTCTTCACCCATCATTATCTACTATCAAGATCAGAGTTTTAGTCTTAATCATCTGTTTATCTCTTACTGTCAATGATGTGTCATTAATTGTTAATACAGGTTTCAGTTTCTGTTGTTCTTCTTGGATGGATCCGGACCTGATGCGACATGAGCAACAAGGTCCCGTTGACTTTCACAGACATGTTTGTGTATCTCGCGTTAACTGACAATTATAGTTTGCGCGCTTTGCACTCAGACGATGATCTCGCAGGAATATGGATGGCGAGCGTTCAGGTTGGTATTAGGAGCAGACTGCAGGTTCTGTTGGGTGGAGGCGAGCAGACACAACCACAGGGAGCACAATTAGCAGTCTGTGGTCTGTGTGTGGTGAACTAATTACCTCACATTTAATGTAGTTTACCTTAAGTAGTGCATTTTGGAAGCCCCCAGATCCAAATATAGACTCTGGTTCTCTGCTGGAGCAATTTAACGGTCTTGTTTGGTCACAGATCACTGTTTAATTCTTTGCACAGCAGAGTGATGTCAAACAGATTCTCTCAAAGTATTCAGCTAGTTTGTAGTTTGAGTCCCTTATTGTCTTGAGGAAACGCTGACAATTTGTCCGCTTCATGTTGTGATTTACAAAAGCAAATACGATTGCGCAACATTTCACCTTTCACAACTTCTTCAACTTTCAGCTTGTCCAAACAGTTTAAACAGTCACGTGCTGCGGTGAGCCTGAAGTGAGCTCTAGCACAAAACCACAAAAACACAGAAACACAGAGGGAAACTCACCCAGGACTCTGCAACATCAACAACTCTCAGATTGTTTTGCCTGAAGTGAAGAACAAACATCTTCGTCCCATTCAAATCTCACTTTCAGAGTTTGGACTTAGTCATCTTCACAGTGCCTGTTAAACACTTCACTGCTTCGTCATCCTCATCCTCATCATCATGTCAGTCTGGGCGAAAGTGAGAGGTGTTCTCATTTATTATCCCATTTACCTAAATAATAACCAAAAGTTTGCCTTTTTAAAATAAAAGAAACGTCTTCTTTTCATCTTGCTAGGAAGGAAAAGGTCCAGAGCGTAGGACCAATAACTTCCTGTTGTGGCTGTGCGTATTCTGAAGCACACACATACACACACGCACACATTTAATAAGGCTTTTGCTCGACATTTCAGCGCCAAAGCGAGAGTACAGAAATAGCTAAACAATGCCTGGCGGCGAGATGCTCACATCCATAATGACCCCAGCCTGGTGATTGAAGAGGCCCCTCAAAAAGGCAGAGCAGGTGGAAGTGTAGGTGGTCTCCCCCCAGCGCAGCGCACACGCTTGTATCGACGCGCAGGCACGCACACACGCACGCACGCACACACACGCACGCCTAGACGAACGCATCCACACTCGCTGCCCACTTGTGTGTGTTCTTTTTCACTTCACTTGCACTCCCTTCACTCTCACACACAGTCATAGATGCGTGCACACATACTGTATACACACACACACACTCACACACAGCAAATACTCCAGTTTGTAGCTGCTGCACCGCCTTTACAATAATATGCTACTCAATCTGCTCTTCAACATGGGCTAAAATACATCAAAGTCTGTCGCTGTGTTTTATCTTCATGACGTCATCACAGCTGGAGGAACGCCTAGTGTTGATTGATGTATTTTTATCCGCAGGCTTTTATTTTTATGTTACATCTTACAGCAAAAACCACATATTTGCATCTTATCGTGAAGTTGTATTCATTCCGTTTTCGCCTCACAGAACAAAATCAACAACTCTCAACTTTCTCCTCTCGTGTGAGTAATAACGAGAGTTGTACTCTCACCCCAGACGTTGCGATCCACCAGCCCATTGACATTCTGAGACGGCGGTGCGTTGCGAGTGACTGTTGGGAGAAGCGTCTCCGTTCCTCGAAGGGCTCCGAGAAGACGGAGAGGAGGAAAAGTTTCAGCGTCAAGAAACTTAAAGTGTAAATTATGCCAACGAACTGGAGGCTGGAGAAATTATTGGCTGCCTTTTTTCCAACTACAACCTCTCAAAAACGACTTCTCCGTCCGGCCTTTTACTTTTTGGTTACTCACAAAGTGTGTGTGCCCAGACTTCATTTGATGTTATCTGGCTGTAACCTTTGCAAAGGCCGTTGGCAGACGAACCATCTGACTCACAAACACGCCGACATATGGACGTGTGTCTGATAGTTTGATATTGAAGTGAAAAAAATTATTCTGGCATTTAAATGTGGAATTTTACGAGTCGGCTGTTTCCTTTGTGCTCGCCCGCACAGACGAGCGCGGATGCTGTGTGTGTTGATGATTGCATGCAGGTGGATCCACACAGATGTTCCTCTTGGCTGGCTGGCTGCGGTGGAGGATACAAAGACACACTGAATGCGCCCCCCTCTTTCTCTCTACCTCACACACACACACACACACATACACACACACACACACACACACACACACACACACACACACACATACACACGGATGTAAATACATATTCAACATATTCACTGAGTGTTCGTATTCGTCTCACACTGAGCTCGACAGCAGCGGTGCTCGAATGCAAAAGTCTTACAAGCCCTCATAGCAAAGTTCCACAAGGAAGGAGCTTTGAGACGGAAAGTTCAGAGCTGAATCAGGAAGAAACCCGTGAAGATAATGGACCAGGATGTTGTGTCATTAGAGGAATATGGACGTCCACTTCCATGTACACAGCTGTAAACATGTTCATTTCTGTGCCTGCACTGATAAATGTTTAACTCCAGTCTAATCTGATGTTTGTCCACCAGGTCCTATAGTGGATTTGTGTGTTTACTGCATTGCTACAGCAGCTACAACAGAAAACAACTAAACTAAGAAACATGAACAATAATGGGCCTGTATGAGGAGCGGCATGTTTCAGTCTGTTTGTCCTCTATTTAGACTGCTAGTCGTCTCCTACCCTCCACTGCTCGTCCCCTCTGGTTTCCTCTCTCTGCGTTTGACGAGACTTTCTTACGGACAGACGAGCTGGAAAGAGAAGAAGCTGCTGCAGTTTGTCACGCTGCTCATTATTTTCACGCTCAACACTTTCTCCCACAGTGTCGGTTTTGTACAACGTTGCCGAGTCAGCAGAAGGTTCTGGAAACATCTCACAGGTAAGGAAGGCCACCTGCGCTGTGCCTTTACCGCCCACTGTGGAGGTTTGAGCGGCTGTTCGGTCGGCTGTCTCGCTGTATTTGACCGCAGGGATCCTGTTCTGGAGGGAGATGTGTGTGTGTGTGTGTGTGTGTGAGAGTGTGTGTGTGTGTGTGTGAGAGAGAGAGAGAGAGAGACTGTGTGTGTGTGTGGTGTGATTAAACTGGGCAAGTCGGGAGTTTTGCCACTGTTGCTTTTCCTTTTCCACCTAATTCCCATGTGTACCACATATCCTTGTTCTCATTAATGTTTTTTCCCCTCTGTGTATAGAAATAATCTCCCAAATGAAAAATAACTGGGCAAGTATGTGTGAGATTGCGAAGTGGAAAAACTAAGTAGGAATGTGATCTTTTTATTATAAAACTAAACAAAGAGAAAGTCTTGATCCTGATCAAAATACATTAAAGGAAGATCACATCAACACAAATCACCAACAGTGAGAGGAAATGATGGAGGATGAGAACATATCCCTCCGGTCCCAACTGATTCATTGACATCACCAGCAAAACCCAGATAATGACACGTGTGCGGAGACGTCAGAGGATCACCCACACGCTTCGACTGGCACGCATTTCCTTGGAAGTGCAGAGCAGAAACACGGCGGCTATGACGGCTTATTACTTAAGATGATTCAAATGAAATAGAAAATAACATACACTTACCTCTAAAGATGTTTTAGAACATTAGAGGATGAATTGGAAAGCACCGAGTAATTCAGGCAGGATTCAAGTGTGAGAACGCTGCATGATCAAGACCTGCTGATGATTGATATCTAACATTAAAGGGAAATAAATCGCCAAATCTATCTGTCTATGGATGTATGTGTCTGTCTGTCTGTCTGTCTGTCTGTCTGTCTGTCTGTCCCTCCTTCCTCTCTTCTCCCTTGCCGTCTCTTCTGCAGCTCTCCCTCTTCCCTCTTAACAGCGTGCACCTGTGCCTAAACCCCCAACAAAATAAAAGTCTGGTCTGGCATTTCGCCCCCATAACTCAAACCACCTTGCCGATCGCCGTGTCCCAGTTGATCAGAGACGGTGCGCTCGCGGCCACATTTGCTCCCAGCAGGGGCGCCTCTTCTGACTGATGCGTGCGTGAGTGCAGCCACTTAACCAAGGCCATTCAAAGCCATGTGGACACAGCAGGTGCCTGGTCTATCCTCCTCTCTTCTGCGTACACAAAGCTCCCTCCTTCTCGTCCTCCTCCACCTCTTCATCCTCCCTTTTTCGTCCCTCGCCAAACCGCCCCAGCCGTCCACCCACACACCCTTGTATCAATTAGGAAGGATCAGAGAGCAGAACAATGTCCCAAGGCAAATCATGTGCAGCATCAAACCTCATCACACTCATTCTGACTCTTTCACTCCGGTTGGTCGCTCCTCGCGCGGCCGGTTGAGCATCTGATGTGGTTGCGGACGGAGGATATCTCCAGACACTTTGCGGCTAAATGGTCACATATGTCAGGTGTGGAAGGAGAAAAAGGAGGCCGCAGTATTGATTGCAGTATTTGTGTTGTTTTTCATGCAGATCATCATTCCCGTCGTGTCCTGACAAACCTCTGTGTCCTTCCTCACGGCCATGACTTCCTGTGTTGCTGTGGTAGCTTTCACACAGGATGTTGAGGGGGCAGAGAGGATGTTTGAATTTTGATCACATCCTCTGGCTGGTGTGTGTGCACGTGCGTGTCTCTCTCTGCATGTGTGTGTAAGGGCAGGTCTTTTCTTTAATTTCCTGGAAGTTGTAAATGATAAATGACTAATGTTAAACAGAATGTGTGAAATGATTCTTGTAGTGATAGACTTCCAGCGATCTCCACAACAAAAAGTACAAATTATCAACATCTCACTTTCCACAAGTCGGCTGCTTCAACTGCCACCTGCTACTGCTCCGTTTGCTGATGGGGAGATGAGATATAACATATAATTCTTTAGAACTCTGCATCATGACGTCATTTCATCAGCAAACCTTAAAAGCTGTAGTTCTTTGCTCCTTTCTCAGTATTTTTGATGATGTTCTGCGTGCCAGTATTCCATGCAAGTAAAATAAGATCCTTTATTCTTGTCATTGACGATGATGGAGCTCCTCCGCGTCCATGTTGTACTTTTGAAGAGCAAGATGAAGGTTATCAGCCATTGATTGCAACTAATAACAGCCTATGGCGCAGTGTGAAGAGGCAAACTGATAAGAAATGGGAATTTTAAGTTTGGATATTAAACCGTGAAGGAGTGTTTCCTTACACAGTTTCTCCATGAAGCAAAGCTGAAGATTTCCACAAACTGACCTGATGGCATTTTCATGTTTCAGCAAGGTGAACTCAGAAATACTGAATCTGAATGAGATACATAGTTAAATAACATCATATCAATACTTTCCGTAAATAAAAGTGATAAGAAGAGCTTCTCAACTTTGACAGTTCTACCAAGCTGTCAAATCTGTTATGATTTTGTTCCTAGAATTTACAGTAACTTCATTTTAGTCGGCCCAATCCGGCCCCAATCCAGATCTGGACAGTTTATGATGATAAAAACATCAAATTCTCCACCAAATTCTCAACTTCTCCACCAACCAAGTTTTGTTAGGATCGGCTCACAGCTTTTTTTAATAAACCTGCTATCAAGTAACCAAACCAGCAACCTGAAAATGTAACATCCACATTTAGAAGGTAAAGAGACATCGTTCTAATCATTAACAGAGAGCAGGAACTAACAAACCCTAAGCGAGACAGACTGGGCAGTGCAGACAGACAGGAAAGCAGGCAGGCAGGCAGGCAGAAAGCCAATGAAAGGATCCTGGCAGGAAGGATGCAGGGCCACAATAGCTCGTCTGCCAGAGAGCCAGAATCACGGAGAAATGGAGGCGAACCACACCGAGAGAGACACAGAGAGAGAGAGAGGGAAAGGATGGGCGCCGCGGCCTCAGACGGCACACACACCGCAGGCTGGAATCTTCCTCTAACAGTTTCCATTTCAATAGGCTTTAGTTGGACCAGGGCCCAGCAGGTCAGAGACGAGACGGCCCGGGTTAGACGAGTTCAGAGGTGAAGTCGGACTGACAAAGGGCCATTGAGTCGGAGGTGATTGTGTCGTCGACTGCAGACGATACCGCAGAGGTTCACAGGAATGTCAAGAACGCCTGTCTTAATGTATTGTCATTTGTTCGTGCATGTGTGTGTTCACAATGCCTGCGTGTGTGTGTGTGTGTGTGTGTGTGTGTGTGTGTGTGTGTGTGTGTAAATGCATCATGAGGTAAACGTGTGTGGGTGTACTCTACGCCCCAGGAATAGCACTTGTGTCGTAAATGCTCTGTTTAAAACAATCAATATCCACTCTGGTTTATACACAATAAAGGAGTATGGAGTGTGTGTGTGTGTGTGTGTGTGTGTGTGTGTGGCTGTGCTCTTACATGATGGGAGCCCTGATGCGGCAGGGTGAGTATGCGTGAGCGTGTGTGTGGGCTGTGGGCCACCCTCTGATCGTCTCCTTGGCAGCCGCTGTGCTGAAGTGCTCTCCGGGTGCAGAAGAGGCCTCTCAGAACAACACACACAACACACACAACACACACACACGTACGCACACACATACACACGCACACACACTTCAAACTCTTTATCAGAGCTGACAGCCTCTTTCTCTTCTCTACACTTGGGCTGGAACAGCATCGCCTAGATGTGTCTCTGCAACTTTGTGCCAAGTTACGGTGCACACACACGCACACACACACACACACACACACACATACACATACAAGAGAACCGAGCTCAGCTTCTCTCTCTCCGCCCATTTACCTCCTTGTGTTTGATGTGGTCTTTGGAGAGCCCGTGTTTAAAGAAATTCTTCTCCGGCTTTGAAGTCTCCCTGTGTTTCCCTCTTCTTCACTTCTTCTCAGCCATGTTTCTTCTCTCTTTTATCTTCTGACAGTTTTGCGAGTTGGGAGGGAATTAGGCTGATGTGGAACAAGATACTCGCCGCTCACAACACTATTTACCTTATGTTGTACCTGTGAACTTGAGACGTCTCCCCGGCAGAGCCTATTGTTTCCTTTGTGACATGGTCATACCTCTACTTCTTGCCAAATCCTGCGGTCTCCACTTGATGAAGAGCTCTGTTGAGCACGCACACACACACGCCTCGGGAGCAATGTTTTGATGTCATTCCAAGCATTTATCTTGCTCCACATGCGAGGGAAGAAACCCTGAGCTATGTCTGGTATGCTCAGTCAAATATGACTGGCGTCATTATGGCTTCTTGCTCGACAAAGAGTCAAATGACTTCAAAGGATTTAGCTGTAACTGCTGAGTCGAGTCCTGTTGACTCGACACGGATAAAAGCTGGAATACCAGTTTATGCCATCGCTCAGTGCCGTGTCGCTCCTCCTCCTTGGGTGACCCGACACGGACAACGAAGCTCCCCGGGCTGGGCAGATATTCGGACATGCAGGAAGGAGGAAACGGAGGGAAATTGAGCGTGTATTTGCGGACGCTTCCTGAACGCCTCCCCGGAGAGGTACTGGGCACGTCCAAGCGGATATTGGTATATTTGTAAGTAATCGGCCCTGGGAACATTTTGTGATGTCCCAGGAAGTAGAGGGAGGATATGGCGAGGGAGAGAGGGAGAGAGAGAGATGTTGCTCACCGCATTCCCTGCGTTGCCCGGACATCACAAAAGCAACCGGACGCTATTACACATAAGAAGAAGGCCGATTGATTAGTTTGCATTTAATTAGGTGATTTGCTTGTGTTCTTACATGATGCTTAATTAGACCAGCAGCAGTAATTGCGTAAATGCTCTGATCTTACATAAGGACAGCGAGGTCTCATTTGCTCAGGCTGACATGCTCTGACCTTCTTCGCTGAGATGATCCGCTCGTCTCACAGGTCAGCGGCGCCCACATCAGTGTTTACAAGCCTGCACAGATGCCTCAGAGTGTAAATTATGTGGGTAATCTGCGTGGGCCGGATGACACAGGACAATGTTTGTACATCTTATTACTGCTAAAATATAATTTACAGGGTGGGAAGCCATCAAAGCACAGCAGAGGCTTGGAATTAATGAGTTAATGAGATAATTAATTCACGTCAAGTACTGGATTGGAGTACAATTTTTGTGGAATGTGTACTTGACTTATTTGGGAGTAGTTTTATTGCGTTACAGTGAATTTAATGGCTATTTCACAGATTCAGATTCTTTCTTTCTTTCTTTGCTTCCTTCCTTCCTCCTAACTGTGTCCTTAAGGTTTCATCATCATGTTTCTGGTGGAATAACCTGATTTCCTACACGGATCTGAGCGTTTTAGGTCTCATAAACCAGGATGGAATAGCAATTTCCTCACTCTATAAGCCATTTCCAGCTCTGCTCGTGCCCACCCACTTTTTTAAATTAACATAGTTGACGTCTCTATATTTGGTGAGGTGATGAGGATTTGGGGACACGGATATTACAGGCCAGAGAAATACTGTTGCAAATTCAAGCGTAGAGCTGCAGTTGAAAGGTGGCTGTTATTCTGATGAACGGCGTCTAATCAAGGCCCCCGGTGCTCCCAGCTGAATGTATTAATCTAGCTACTTTGTAACGAATGGATGACAAAAATATTCACAGAGGCCCTGATTGCATGATGTCGCTATTCTGAGAAATGTTTACCCACTTCAATATCTCTGATCAGAGAAACCAGCGTCATGTCCACTTCAGGGACTTAATTGTGATTAGTGAGCTGCGGCCGTCACACCATCCCCATCCCCACCGCCGCCGCCGCCGCCACCACCACCTCTTCCCACCATATAGCCTTCCTCCATGGCAACACAGACAGACAAACAGGAAGCAGCTGTTGCCAGGGAAACAGCCAGAAGGTCTGCAATGCTACAGTGTGGCAGAGAGTGTGAGTGAGGTAAGAAACGAGAGAGAAATGCGGAGGGGAAAAAGGATCACTGTGGCGGTGGAATCTAATTAGACTGTGACAGAGGATAAAAAGGGATATTTCCAGCTTGCGTTGATGGAGCCAGAAGGAGAGAGAGAGCGAGAGAAATGTGTGTTTCCTCTGTGTGTCTACGCGCGCGTGTGTGTATGCGCCCTCATTTGCGCAACTGCTATACCTGCGTCTGAGCCTGGGAATAGGCTGACTGACGCACGCATGACAGACGAGCTTTGGAGTCCTGGCAACCCTGCTATTTCTCTCTCCCTTCTCCCTCCTCTCTCTCTCTCTCTCCATCTCCCTCCACCTCCTCCTTCTCCTCCTCGTACACCCCCACACCTCCTCTCAACTCTCATCCCTCTGTCTCCTATCTGCCATCTCTCTCTTCCACGTCTGTCCTCTGCCTTGGCATGAAGTGATTGCATATGGATCGTCACATAATCCGATTCTGTCACTGAGAATAGCTGCGCCTTCACGGGGCCGCTCCTTTCCTCCAGAATGTGAATTTGGAACACTTATCTGTGGAAAAATGACAAGGATGAACCCGGAATGATTACATTACTATTCACCATTTTACTGCAGCGGGAATTAGTTTCATGGAGGCTGATATAGCTCTTACCTGTGAAATGATATAAAGAAGTGGAAAGTCTGGGCTTTGGATAGACATTAAACGGAGAGCTGGCTCCTCTTGGTCTTTGCTCAGTGGTGGCATACAATGCAACCCCCCCACCACCACCACACACACACACACACACACACACACACACACACACACACACAACCTTATTTTAAGTCCACCTGACTTTGATCTTCAGCCTGGAAAACCAACAGAACACTGTATTCACACACACACACACACACACACACACACAGAGGAGATGTATGTATTATGACTCTAGCATGTTCACATTAACATATTATGTATCATCTTCTATCATTAAGCTGTAAATACTATCTGTTTTGTGGTTGCACTTAGTTGAGTGTATTTGTGTCTTGTGGCGTTGTGAGACATGAAGACATCTCAGTGTTTCCAGTGAAACAGCTCCTGGACTTTCCCTTCTCTTGGCAGATAGCCTTTTCCTGTCTTTGGATTTTTCCATCTATCGCCAAAACGGCACCCAACCATTCTTTCATTCCTGCTCTTCTCATCCCGGTGAGCTCCCCAAAGCTTTCACAACGGATTTGCAAGAAAGCCCCTGAAAACAGCGGCTCACATGGCAGCGTGCCCGGTCTAATACACTCTCACTGCGCTTTGAGCAAAGTCAGCTGCACTGCCCTCCAAGGCCCAGACAGCTTTGTGTGATTTAAATAATGCACAGGGGGGCTACAAAGGAACAGAAACAACCAACAATGACCACAAGGGCTTCATTAGAGTACATACCACAACAAAGGCTGAGCAAGCCACCCACCACAACAGCATAACGTAACACTGCTGTTTGATAGCATGCCACGGTTTGGTGAATCACTTTAGAAGAAATTGACAAAAAAAAGTCCTGCCATTTCCTAATATTAAGAAATCAGATCTTTGATGGACACAGTATAATATAACTAATTCTCAAAAAAATTGACCCATTACATCAGACACTTTGGAACCCACAGCTTATCTTATTCCACTGATTTGCATTATATAGCAAATGTGATGTTTGATTGTTTTCCGCTCCCTGTTCATTTAATTACGATTATGTGTCGGAATTCATCTTGACAAACACGCAGGGACGTGTCACCTCCACCACACTGAGAACAACGGTTTTCAGAAGTCGAGTCATCAACTTTACGTCGTACGTCAATGAGCGATGTTGCTCAATCATTTCACAAACCACAAGTTGAGGAAGCTGTGACCTCACCAGCGCTCAACTTTGTGCAAATTAGTGAAGGAGGAGCGACTTGAGCACCTTCCAAAAAATCCCATCCACCCATACATAACGTTTTCCATAGAGGACGCTGAATCCGTGAGAGCAAAGAATAGCTTCCTGGTGTTAGTCACAAAGTTCCCACTGCTTAGACTTTTCCATTGGAAAAAGGGGGTGTTAGACATTAAAGGTGGCACTGGATGTTGTGTTTAACATTAAGATCAAATGCTAAATAAGTTTATATCAGCAAGCCCTGTTGTATTTATTGATTCAAAACTACAAAATTAATCAATTGACCTAATTAGCAGCTTTGCTTGCATGGACCTTGTATGGATGCATTTTGAAAGAAATGACTCAATAGGCTGTGGTCATTACAGATTTACAGTGTATTCATGCGTGGGTGTTCATGAGTATACAACTGTGAAGGGTATGTACATCACCTTCAGTGAAGTATGTATCTCAACATCTTGATAAGACGAAGTGACGGTGACATAAAGCGATGACGAGCTGTTTTATCATCTCACGCACTCTCTCTCTTTTTTCAACCCTTATCCTCCACCTCCTCATCATCTAAAGATCACGGGTGGATCTGCACGCAACAAGCTTATTTTTAACTTAATTCTGTGACAGAGAGTGCTAATAATAATGTCAGGAGGAAGTGAGGAACAAATGTCCTCCTGGGTCAAGTTCTAATTAGAAAACCAACAGAGGAAGCTCTAGAATGGAGCTGTAAAATGTATTCATTCACGCCTAAGCCTTGTCATTTCACCTTTTGTTTTATCTTTAAATCATATGATTAACAGTACAGTGAAGGTCATGGGTTCAAATCTGAGTGGCATCAGTTCCCCATGACACAGGAGAAGCAGAGAAGATCAACTCCCCCTCTTCCTCTTCCTCCTCCTCCTCCTCCTCCCATAAACATGAAAAAAGAAATAAAGAAAAACAACACACTTTTCCTTTCCCTTATACACATGCCTTTAATTAAAGAAGATGTTATGATGGCAGAATGAGAATAAGTGCCATATTTTTTTTCCGACTTACAGTACTTGAGTTTGGATCGTTTACATATAAACACATATTTTAAAACATATCATAAAATATAAGAAGATATAACATTTTCCTAAACAAAGCAGCTTCATATTTGCATCACAGCTTTACAATGAATGAACTTCAAATAGAAATGAAGGAGACCAACAACCTGTAAGCTGTATTTAAATGTTGTTGTTTTTACATCATATCTCCATGAAATGAACGCAAATGCTGCGGAGGAAGTCAGAAATCAATCTAGAAATGGTCTCAAATGGTTTTGGCTAAATCGACCACCACAGTAGTTTAGAAAGGTGTATTTCTCACTGAGAGACTCTGTACTCTCGCTCTGCACAGAGGTTAGTCATAGCCAGGTGACAACCCCTCTCCCTCTCTTTATGTGTGTGTGTGTGTGTGCTGTGACCCAGTTGATGCTTGACCTGCGGGACCACACGTATGTCAGACCACCAGAGATGTCAGAGGGAGAAGGAGGAGGAGGAGGAGGGGAACACAGCAACTAATGAGATGATAACGTGCAGGTTTTGCTAGTGACTAAAGGCAAACATTTATATACTATGTACTATGTTCATGTACTATTATTGGAAGTTTTAAATGTTCCCTCTGGTGGTTGTCAGTCACTGTGCAGAATCCCTAAAGCTGCCATCATGTGAGGCCGAGCCATAACACCACAACGCAAAAGCATATTTACCTCCCTCCCTCCATGAGATTCTGTTCTCACCCACATTTGTTTGTTTGTTCTAAACTGATTTAAACGAATCTTTGTCCAGGGAACAATCCAATCCAAGAATTGATGTTTGACGCCAATATTAATCAGATCCATGAATCATCAATCTTTTTAATGATTCCCTAATAGTGGGTTAGGGCATTGTTCAATATGTTTGCCATATTGTTTCTATCTAACAGGCTGATTTCTATTAAAAGCCATATTTATAAAAGGGTTTGTATAGATATGGATACATTTGAAATCATATAGGACACTATGGTAGCAGTGGTGCCTCACAGCTGTGTAGGAGTTGAATAGAAACATTTTGTCCGGGCTTTTTTTGGGCCTGTTTTCCTCCATACAGCACACGTGTTGGACTCCACACACATTATATCATATAGAGGGTGTTTGTCTGAGCCTTTGGGGGGATTCGTATGAGTCGTGCGATCTGCATCCTAGTGATTCACATGGATGAGTCACCCTGTTTGGTCCCACTGTGGTCCCCTGCTCCTATAGGAGGCCTTTCTGACAAGATGGGGGAGAGTTGGAGTCGCTCTGAAGGAATCTGTCTGCTCTGTTTAAGTCAAACTCTTCTCATTTCCTCTGCCTGGCATAAGACCCAAACTTGACTGTTTCACTGATTTGTTACTTTCCCCACAGGCTAGAAGATTGGTAATTATAAAGAGAAGAAGAGTGTGTGTATTTGGATGTGCTTGTATGTTTCAATTTGACACTCTTGAGGATTATTCTATAAGTAGATTTAACATCTGGAGGTGGGCGGCTGACAGAGAGGGTGTGTGTGCGTGTGTGTGTGTGTGTGTGTGTGTGTGTGTGTGTGTGTGTGCGTGTGTGTGTGTGTGTGTGGTTGCGCTCTTACCATGAGAGGAAGGAAGCATGAAAGCGACAGATAAGAGATTGGTGACGATAGATAAGAAGTCAAATAAAGCTTTTTATTAGTCGGTGGAGGAAATGAAGCAACGGCACCATACGATTTGTAAAGAGTGAAGACTTCTTTTACAGAGTTTTTTTCATTCTTCGTCTTCCCTGCTGCTAAATTACAAGGCTCTGCATTAATGACCTACACACGCACAGATATTAAATTCATTATGGCAATCATGTGCCGTTGCCTCCCTGTCTCTTTCTTCCTCTCTCTCATTCTCTGAATCAGCCACTCCAGGCTGCAGCTGCCAGCTTCTAATGGCTTCCAGATCCAAATCTCTTCCTCCCTCCATTCCTTTTCCCATTCCTCTGTTTTTTTTTCTGCAGCTTTTCAGATGAACAGGCCAAAGTGGAAGTGGAAATCCGCCGTACTTCAGCCAGTGAGTCAGCTCGCTCGGCACCCGTTTGAAGGAAAACCGCATCAGGGGTTTGAAGAAGTAATGGATTTTGTTTTTCATAAATCACCGTAGAGGTTGTTGGGAGATGGGGGGGGGGTATATATTTCAAACAGAAGAGCTTTGATGTGTGCATTAGTGAAATACGTGTGTTTGTGTGTTTACACTCAGGGGAAACGCATTCAGAGAAGTAATGTTGGAATTATTTACCTTTACTGGAAACTGAAAAAAAGGCTGTGTGTAATTGCTGTGAGACATGACATGTGCTTTTAAACTGCTTTATGTGTCTTATAATGTGTGTGTGTGTGTGTATTTGTTCATCAGAGGTGGAAAATGTGTTTTGTAATCCTGCTTCCCTTAGACTGTTTCCATTTTCAGAGTTCTTCTGACATTTCTGTCTCTTTACTTCAGAGGCGTTATTGTATTTTTGACTTGAGTACATTTCTCTGACAGCTGTACTTACTTGACCCTGCGGAGTTCAATTTTACATTCAAATGTTGTCAGGTAAAAAATCACATCACAAAATCCATTTTCAAGAGCTTTTTGACAACTGTAATCCATCTATCTCCGAATGTTAAAAAATCATTGCTCTTAGATTTAATGGTTTTGAAGACATTTTGAGTACTTGAATGCAGATTTAGTATGTTTACTTCCTCTTTCTCTCTCTCTCTCTCTGTCTGTCTCTCTCTCTCTCTCTCTCTCTCTCTCTCTCTCTCTCTCTCTCTCTCTCTCTCTCTCTCTCTCTCTCTCTCTCTCTGAGTTTCTTTGGAACTGAATGAGGCAAATAGGAAGGAGAGAAGTGAGTCACCTAAGTTATTGTTTTGAATACAGTGTGCACTTGTGCCTGTTAATGGACAAACGCTCACGACAATAACAGGCAACAATACAAATGCAAAGCCTGACAGGTGACAAGGCCTAACACAGAGCTCCCACACACACACACACACACTTTCAAGCTGCATCCTACATGATCCCTGCCTGCTTTGTAAGTGTGTGCAGCAGATAAACACACACAAACACCGACCGGCCCTGTACCACAGATGGAAGTCGATAGAGTCCTGTTAGGAGGAGCAAATGCTGCTTTATATCAACTGCCTGATGACATTTTAATTGCAACCGCCGTCTTTGTGAAACAAGCCAGTTTTTTCTACGACTGTTTTGATTACTCACTCTTAGTCATCAGGAGCACCAGCAGCATCGGCAGCAGCGCGGAGGCCTCATGTGCCACATACCAGCTCGGCCTCGCGGGCACAAAGAGCCCAAAGAGACGGAGGCCTATCAATCACGTGAGGTCACTGCGGTCCAGCAGAGTGGAGAGGGGGGACGGCAGCGCTTTTGTTGCGTGTTGGTGTGTTGCGGCCGCTGACATCACCCTTTGTGAAGTCTGTCATTAAACAGAGATGGATGTCTTGTGTTGTCTGTGTTGCAGGGTTGAACAGTGGCCAGAAGAGCTCGGCCCCTGCAGCCAAAGGGCCCCTAATAGATGGGTAATGGTGTTATTGTGCCACGTTCAGGGTCCCGCCACGGAGAGTCCCCGACCACAAAATGATGTCGATGATGTGTTAGTGAAACCGCGCACTTTTAGGGTGGATGAGTGGTCGGACAAAAGAGCTGACACAAAAATAGAAGAAGAAAGTAAAGCAATAAAATCTGCGGTTTTCCTGATGAGAGTTTAAGCACTTTCCATTATGGGGGTGATTCCAAAAGCTGCAGTAAAAGCTCCTATATTTGAGCGCCGTCATCACTTTGCAAGCATTCATCAGCATGTTATTGTCACACAAGATGGAGTTAGCAAGTAATAAACTCTAAACATGGCAGCTGATGCCCGCTGAGTCATCTCCACTGCATTTGACCTGATCATTTGGAGTGCTTCGACACACTCACACATACTGTAAACTGGTTAGCAATGAGCCAGTAGCGGTTCCAGCTTGTTTTTTTTTCACGCCGTAAGTCTTAACTTGTTATCTCCTCGGGTTTCAAAGCAGAAGCGCCCGTCTGCACCAACAAAGGGAGCTTATGATGCAGACAGCTGCGACTCTCCCGCTGCAGCGCTGCCTTCGCGTTCATTCCGAGACACTTGTCAAAACTCAACAGGGCTCATTGAAAGCATGACGGGGCAATCTGCCGACGAGGTATTCAAGCTCTGCGGTGGGACGCCTGAGGGGGGAGCGACCGGTAGAAAAGAAAAAGTGATGACTCACCAAACTTCCCAAAATCCCCGTCCCTCCCCCCTTCCTGGTTTACGGGAAATGGAATGCTGTTTTTTTTTTTCCCCCCCGCTCAGCTTCAGATGTTCGTCTTCTTGACAGGCTGCAGGGTCAGGGCCCGGGTTAATGTTTGTCTGCGGGACTGTTTCATCTCTCTGCGGGAGCCAATCGGGTAAAACGGGTGTAATTATGAGAGGAGGCCGTTTGAAAGCACTGACTTGTCAAACACATACGGCTTTGTTCTGCATCATAAACAGTCCTTTTATACTGTGATTTATTCTGATCAAGATGAGATTTACCAGCTGGAAAATTCATTCACGGTTAATCTAAAAGGCATTAGTGGATCAATTGAAGTTTATGTAGATGTTGATAGACTACTACACTGTTGAAGTGTGCTTACAGGATTTCATCAGGTGTTTGGTTTGACCTATAAAATATTTGGTTCATCACACACACACGACAACGGAAAGATACACAGAGGTTGTTATGCAATTCTGTACAATCTGATATTCAACCTCCAATTATTAAGGTCATAATCAGTGCTGCTGTCATATTAGGCTGCATCGTGTCAAAAGGTCTGGACACAACACTATCATGGTATTATCATAACTATAATTGGAAGGGTGCAGGTTCACTTTTTCACGTAGTCACACACTTCTCAGCACACTGCAGTAATACCCAGTGACTAAGGGAATCTCACCTTAGCACCTGCAGGGCGAATGTCTTGCTCAAGAGTGCCTAGACTGAAGCGTTCACTTCTCATAACACATTTGTCATCACAAAATTTAGAAGTTGCATTTTATTACCTCTGATAATTCTCAATAGCTGACATTAATTCTTCTCTTTTACTTTTGATACATCTAGTGTATTTTGCAACTATCTGGGCATTTGGTCATTGTGGTTTTATTCTAAGCTCTTCTTTCCCCACTTGTAATAGTGCGTTTGTCTGTGGTGTATGAGTGAACGAGTGACCTGATGTGACATGTATGCAGCCCTTGTCCTCATCGGAGAAGTTGATAAATTGCAAGATGATTACAGACAAGCTGTCCCATGGGCAACAGTGGTGTAACAGTGACCTGTGAGTGGGGGAGGGGGGATGACATCATGGAGCTCTCTGTGGTTAGGGAGCTGTCAGGGTGCCCGTGCTGCAGGCACTGACCCTACAACAGGAGTTGAAAGGTCGTGGGAGTTATCGTTTCAGCGATGCTCTAATCCGACATGACAACTCCCTTTTTAAAAACCTAAGTGAACCTTTATTCACCCGCCTGTAATTATCTCCCAAACCACAGGTGCTATCACTTCTTCTTTGTATCTTTCTCTTTGTGCAACCATTATGCAACACCTACATGCCAGTTATTGTGCGTTCACCTCACACGTCTTGTGATGGTATTCGCAACTTCAAAAGACTTTGAATCTTAAGTGGCGTTGCGTGTGTCAATCGTCAACTGGCTTTTGTTAAATGGAGATCAGAAAAACGACGACAAGCGTAGTTATTGGACGAGTGATGCTACGGAAATGAGGTCAGCGGCTTTGACTCTTTCAAGTGCGTTTCAGTGTGTGTGTGTGTGTGTGTGTGTGTGTCAGTCAGCTGGACAGGCGCTCCATCACTTGTTTGTGAAATGAGGGGAGGGACGGTTCCTTCACCTGTGTTCAGATCAGTTGCTATAGGTTGTTGTCTGAATGGATCAGTCTCAGCTGGACAGTAGAATCCACACATCGCCAATGTGCTGACAGTGTACACACACACAAACACACACAGAATTAAGCACAAAAGAAACGTGTAAACAAATGAGGTGACTTGAGGACGACAGGATCAAAGGATTTGTTTAGTTAGATGAGTATGAAGTAGGACAGGAAGAGGATAATTGTGGTAATTATCGACGATAATTGCAGAAACTGAAATTGAAAGTTGGAACACAGCAAGATCATGAATTTGATTATATGGTAATGTATATTGTAATGTTGGTCGTACTGATGCTTTTTAGTGGATGAAATGAAAATTGGAATATTCCATTTTACTATGATTCGTCATACATGATGTGCAGATAGGCTCCTCTTTATTAACCTGTATTTCAATTTGACGTTTTCAGATGAAGCTTAATACAGACGCCTGTGCTGTGTGTAAGTACACGCATGTTGCTCTGCATGCCTCAGAGGACACACTCTGATATGGACGAGGGTGGACAAACAGGGAGAGAGGGAGGCCGTCCTCCCCCCAGCAGAGACTGGGGGAACAGCACCACGCCTCACTAGGATTACAGTCAGGCCAGATGAGGGCGTGCTGATTGCGGTGGACAGGTCCAGTAAACAGAGGCTGTGTGCTGCTGAGTCAGGTGAGGTGTCACTCTGGGTGAAGGGCCACGGCTTCACTCAGGCCACACTTGTTTTCTTCGCTCAACGATGGTGCTGTGTAATTTAGGTTGTTGGGGAAGGGCATCAATTAAGCTCGGCTGGCTGCAAGGCACAGAGAGGGACTTATGGGTGAGGAGACGTTTGGGTGTGTTTGCTGAGAGTGTGTGCACCAAAAGAATAGGGAAGTTGTGCAAGGTTGAAGGTGTGGTTGGCTTTTTTTTTTTTTGGCGTGTGTTCGCAATTCATTCAATTCTGGTGTCACACCCTACAAACGGCCAAGAATGGAGGCCTTTATAGTCACAACTACCACAGACAATTAATACTTATTTAATACAGTATCGTAAACTCTCCCATAAAGTAGGTCTCACACGCACCCACACACGCACCTGCACACACACATTCACAGAATCTTTTCAAAAGCACCTGCACTGAAGGAACAGAATGTCAGGGCGGTCTCCAATCTCATTTGAACTTGTTTTCAAGATGTGGACACACGTCTGGAGGAGGTTCCTCGTTCATTTTCCAAACATCTACAAGGAAAACAAAATGACTTTGCATATTTCACTCCCTCTCAAGACATTTTGTCCATGATGGAGGTCAGGAGGCCTTCAAAAACAAGGTGAAAACTACAGAGTCATTTATCAGACTTGCATACCTCTACCAAGGCCGAACAATCGCTGACAAAATGTGTCTGAATCTCTGATAATATGCTGGCATGAGGAGAAAGAAACAACCTAAATAATGACGACATTAAGATGTTTTGTGATTCAATTTGATCTGGATCTGGGCCAAGTTGCACCTATTTTTTATTGAAATGACTTTGTCAGGATGTGATGTCATGGGAACCATTTTGTACCCCGCCATTTTCAAGGCGTTGCCCTTTAAGTTTCATAGACAAACGCCAAAATCGCCCACAATCCCACTTTTACTGCACTTCTAGTTTCAACTGGCTGTCTTTACTGGGGTAACAGGACTTCAGTCTTGCCAGCGTGCCCGGTCTTGCCACAGTCAATCCAGCCAGTCAACACCACCATGACCAGACCACCGAGTGCTGGTATGGCACCTGTGCCGGCTGTGCAGTATTTCAACAATAGGTGTGTGGAATGTATGCGAGAAGGCAAATAGGGTGGAGGAGAGATACGTCTGGCCTGTCTGAGCGGGGGTGGAGTACGCTGCACGCTCCCTCCTATTGTTGAAGTTCATCGTGGGCGTGAGAGGTGTGTTTGCTGTTTGTGAACATGCGCTGGGAGGGACAGGCTTAAGTACTGTGCCTTTAACCTGTTATTAGTCCTACACTGTAATTATTGCATTTATAACCTCTAAACTATATACCATGATCTGTTGCTTTTTGGATGCACGTGAGTTGATATTTGCTTGTGTTATGACGGAAATATGATCCACTCACCTTAAGGCAATAACATAAAGAAACAACCCTCAACAACACTCAAGTGAGCAAAACAGCTGCATATGCATTCAATCTATCACAAATGAGAAACAAAGTCATTATAAATGGATAGTTAAGAAATAGCTTCTATATACGTCTAGGATTTCTCTATTGATAGGTAAGTAGATTAGTAGTTAGTAGATAAATGAATGATTAGTTGCTAATTATCAGTAAGTAGCACGCTTGTCTACTGAATTGTTCCTAATTTGATCAGATAAATGGCATGGAACCAATAATTAAGCATTACCTCTTAACCTGTTATTTGTAACTAGTTTGTCTGGAGTAAGCTAGATAGATCATAATGCCATATACTGGATCAATTACTCCTGACAGCATTACTTACTTGCTGTCTAAAGATGACGCCGTAGTCAGGGCACAAAAATAGCAACTTACATACACATGACAAGGAAATAATACCTCACTTTAGTTACTTAGAAACTATTTGTTGACGCATTTTTAGACAGTTAGTTCCTCATTGGTGCTTGGTAATTGTTGAGGTTTTTAGATTCCTTGTAGTAAAGTGCTTAGACACATCTATTTGTATTCCAGTCGTATTGTGTAACATACTTGTTTGTTGCTTCTGGAAAGGTCATTCCTCTACGTGCTTTTATAGATACAGTATATACTATGTTAGCTGCACATAACCACACACACCTCTGCCTACCCATCAAACCAGCTATCTCATAGAATACTCCTCACTATTTCTATTTTTAGATGCACTGCAAGCCGAAGAACATGCCAGCATGTCACTACGATCGTTCTGTGCAGGTTTCGTTTGGTTCACGTTCAAGGTGTCTGTATCTTCTTTCAGGTGTGTCTGGCATGTGCTGCTTCTTTATAGTGAACTTGGAGACAATGGCCTCAGTCTCACGTTGCCCAGTGCAGAGCGCACCTGATACACTCAAGGGGATTGGCCCTGCTTACAAGGACACATGGAGGGACTCTCCCTAGGTGGAGGCACTTGTTACCAGCCCGGAGTGACTCACTCTGGCTCTGGCCATGTGCTGCCTGTATGCGTGTCAGAGAGAAAGAGGGGCACCGAAACAGAAAGCGAGGGAGGCTGAAAACACAAACACAAACACAGACTCAACCAAAACTCTGTCGTGCCGCTAGAGGTTAAAAAAAAAACAAGTGGGGCACACCTGTTTTCTTGGCGTCCAGATGCCATGACAGTGATCAATTGTTTCGGGGGTGTCTGCTGCCACCCACTCATCACAGCTGATCCCTCCTCCACCGATGGCACAGTCTGTGGTTTGATGTTACTGTGGGTCAGGCCTGCAAAGAATAGAGTGGGGTTTGAGTGTTGCAGCTGCTGCCATTACGCCGCCATGAGTCACGAGTTAAGACTTAGATCAATATGTATGAGGGTCATTTTGTGCCTGTTACATAACGTGAGTGAAACTTTGCTGTTTTAAAGTGGCACAGACACAACACTGGCTAGTCACTGAGTCACCACAGTGATGTGAGTGAAGTCGCTGAACTCACTCATCTCTGATATAATCCACAATGTTGGTGCACGTGATGAAGGCTCGGGATACAACTCGCTGGGATTTGAGAATTCTTTGACAACAAATAACCCATCTGTGGATCTAGTGTGGGTGTGTTTATTTAACAATCAACACTCACTCACCATGTTCCAGGTTTAAGGCTATTATTGAGAACCTGCCCTCACCAGAGACATAAATCTGTGGTTTGAGAGGAGAGAGAAGATAAGGCAGAAAGGGGCCATAAATCACAGGCAGGGTGTGTTTTATACTGTTTACATGTCCTGACAGCATGTATGGGTGAGCTCATGTCTAGAAATGGTGTTTGTGATCAGACCCATGAGGGGGGTTTTTTTATTCGTAGCCCCACACCCTCTCTTTTATTCACGGCTTGTTCTTCTCTGCTCCAGGGTTTTGTTATTTTCCTGCCCTTGTAACACCTGGGAAAGCTGGAGGGGAAATTAACCACTGCCAGCATTCCAACACATTCCAACAACAAATGCCTGGGCACAGCCACAGATTGCTGGCATTCTTTCACTTAAAGGTGCAGCCTTTCTTTGTCTTTCCAAACCACAATATATATATATATATATATATATATATATATATATATATATATATATATATATATAAAGGAAAGGCGTGTGGAGAACTTTATAAGGCATTGGAGTTTCAAAATGTGTTCATTCCTCTTATTCAATCCTTGGCTCATAAAACAGGATTTAAAGCACAAAAGTTGGTTTTGGAATTAGAATTGGAAGGATTACAATCAGCTTTGTGACCTTGTGGTGTATACGATGCAGCAGATGGTTTGCTTTTTTACACTTAAGAATAAAAAAAAGGAACTGTCCGTATTTTCTGTCCAAACAAGAAAAACCGCAATCTTCAAAAAAAAGGAATAATTACTCAATCTTAGCTACTGGCCCTCGGTCCTCCACCCTCCTCCAGTTCCCCCAGAGGGATGCAAGTGCGTCAACGAAGGAGTGGAAAAGAAGAGAAGTACTGCTTTTTGACTTTCAGGAAGGAAACACATCTGGGGAATAAGGAAAGAGAGAACGGGTAAAAAGAGGAATTAGTGTGGAGGAAGAGGAGCTGTCCAAAAATAGTTAACCTCCGCCTGAGCTTCACCAGAAGCCCCAGCCTCGCCTCCTTGCCACTCATGTGTTAGTCAGCCCCGACCCTAACATCACTGACTGACTAACCTATGAAAACCCCCCAACACACACACACATACACGTATCTTGGACCCCTCAATACGTTTATGTATACTTACTGCTCTTACAGGGATCCACTAAGAAGGCTACAAGGTCAGAGAGGAAACTATGACTCCCACCAAATGTTTCCAGTGGTTAAGGAGGTAAAATAACAATAACATGGCTTTTACCGCATTAAGACAGGTTTGTAAAAACAGATGAAACCCAATAGAAAAATCAGTATGACAACAGATAAAAGGACGCTGCATGAATAACAGCCATAGGAGTGGAGCGCAGAAACACGTGCGTGCAAAAACAACAACTTTTACGAGACATGCATATACTGGTAAAGTCAGTTGTGAGGCAGTGTGACCCATACAGTTGTCAGACAGGTTTGGATTAATTGCCCGGAAGCAGGGCGGCTATTTCACCATTTGCAGGTGTTCAAAAGAGACTCTCCTCAGACTTGGCACACTCTCCTTTGGCTGGGTTTGCCAGAGCAAATAGGAAGTATGTGGGCAGTGTTTCGCTGTGATTGGTCACTGTGTTTGATTTGTGTGACAGTACAAAGAGCGCAGAAAGGAGACGTGTGAGTGGGGAGATTCACAAATTGCCAAGGAAAGGGAGTACGTGTGTGCCTGCATGTAAATAATGCAGAGCTGTCTCACAGAAATGTGCTAAAGGTTTTTTAGGTGTCAATCATAAACCAGTGTGAATTATTCAGCACAGTCCTTACTGAAAGCCTCTGAATAATATAGGATAGTAATGGTTCTCATTATGTCTAAATGGGGGAATTATAAACACACATGGTGGTACATGTTGAAAGTGTCACATGGTTAAGGCTGGTTGCTCTCGGTAACCTTAAGGTTCGTTCACAGCTCCTACTATCTGAACTCATCCTACTAAGAATCTAACACAAAAACACCTGTCACAAGCAGTGTGTCTGGTCTGTAGCCTTGGAGCAGCCAGCTGTGTGTGTGTGCAGCTCCTTACCATAGCTGTTTGTCAAATAGAGCCATCCAGTGGTGCTTTAAGGAACTTAGCATATGTAATCATAGTATACTGTAATCCAGATGATGTTTTGAATGCACCCAGTTAGTTCCTCTCATTACACACACATGTATAGTAATCACTGGTGTTAGTTTGTCACAGTAGTTTTATAGTATTGGGATTAGGTTTGGTTTGGCAGCTTGGTTGGGGTTAAGGTCAGTTTGTTGGCTATTGATTTGTTTTCAGGTCAGTCAATGGTCAAGGTCACAGACTCAGGTCAAAGTTTCAACCCAACGCTAAACCATGCGGAATATTTAGAAGGATTATATTATGGAAATGACATGGAACGGAGGTGGTATTTATTTATATCTATTAAATTAATATGTGGGTGGTTGGGGAAATTATGTGGAAAAAGTTGAGGAAAAAAACCTTGTGCAATTCTGGGGTGATTCTAGCCAAATGAGGCGATTTCACACGCACTTAAGGCAGTCTGAGTTGACTTTTCCTTCTGTTTTCATTTCTATGTAAATAGCGTGGGTAACAAACGCACATGTTTCGCCATAGTGGGAATTCTCCATATATTTGGTTGCAGCATCTCTTTGAGCACATTTCTAGCCTTTGTAGTGTCATTGAGTAAGTAACTTTTGGTTGATCATAATATTTGTTCAACTATATTTGTTCCCTCTCTGTTCTGTTTTATCATCCAGGACACATTTTGTTTCCTCCGGGTGTTCCGGTTTCCTCCCACAGTCCAAACACATGCAGGTTGGGTGAAGTGAAAACTAATGTACCCTTGGGTGTGATTAAAAGCTGCTGCATGAACTCGTTTGTCGGAGTGTTTGCCCTTTGATGGACTAGTGATCAAATAATGAGAGGCTACATTAATGAATATGGGCCTCCAGCTCCCCGAAACCTTCACTCCAAATATGATAGATAGATAGATAGATAGATAGATAGATAGATAGATAGATAGATAGATAGATAGATAGATAGATAGATAGATAGATAGATAGATAGATAGATAGATAGATAGATAGATAGATAGATAGATAGATTTTGGAATAATCTAACAAAGTAACTGAATTTCTATACATTTTAGTTGTTTTTAGGAGAAACATCTAGCAATTTGAGAATGACTTTGTAAGTTTATAGGTATGATAAGTGTAGGCAATTACAGATTATAGGTTATAGGTGACTTTATATAACATATTATCATTAAACTTTTTAATGTTTAATGACATTGTGATTGTAATTGTAATGTGATTGTGGAACTATGACGCATTACGTTTTTATTTTCACGTTTATTTTAAGAATTACAATTGCTAATGAAGCCGACCTGCATTATAAGCCGTTACCCTGGAGACGCTGTTAGTACGGGGGCTCGCTTGGATCGTAGGAGGTGAAGCGCGAAGGGGGCAGGAGGAGGAGGAGGAGGAGAAGGAGGAGCGGGAGGAGGCCATGGCTGGATGACTGACGTGGAAAAGTGTTAGGAGAGAGAAAGTTGGATTAAACAAGTGTTTAGTTAAAAACGCCGCGCCTCCTCCGGGATTCCAGCCGCTAAATCAGGATGAGTGTGGATAAAGCAGAGCTGTGTGACTCTCTGCTGACGTGGGTAAGTTCGCTGTTTGCGGCGTTAACGAGCAATGCTAACAGGCTAACGCTGTCATACAGGTGACAGCAGGTGCCCCACAAATAAATATATAAAATATACTAACATAACGTCACACTTTTGTCAGCCATAACGACAATTCGACGACAAGTAAACGCACTTTATTCCCCCAGAAGCTGTGAACGTAAATGTAGTCGGCAGCTATGAAAGTTGCTGTTGTTTGGAAGCAAACTATCGCTAGCCGGCCAAGCTAACTGAGTGAGAGCCATGTTTGTTTGAGCTTATATGTTGTTTGTAACAAACACGCCACCGTCTGCGTGTCTACCAGAACAACTCGAACAACAAACTCACTTGTGTTGCCTTTTACTGCTCACAAGGAAAGTGAGGTTGAGATGAAACACGAAAACTTCTCCCTATTACATATTAAAGAGCTCTGGAGTGAGGGAGGGTCACATTTCTTCACTCACAGTCCAGTTTGACGATTTGGAAGGTGGCATTTCAAACCCTTTTTCTCCCTCAAATATCTCCAATTTACATACATTATTCCAGAACAACAACATATACTTCATGTTACTGACAAATCACCAGTGAAAGCTGAGAGATTCCATGTTGGAGCTGCGTACACAGTCCTACCTGTCACCAGATAAACAGCTTTAGTGTTCCCTTTAGTGCTCCCTGGAGTTCTACTGCAAGGATGGAACACCATTCTTCACATAGATAACTCCTTATTTGGCGTTTTGATGATGATTCTGTACATTTGGTGTGGCATCCATGGATTCCTTGACTTATTGAAGGAGCATTAAATCACAGTGAAGGGCCAATAATGAGTGATTATATGATGAAACATCTCTATCTTGACGGGAGTTGTGTCCAGGGTGAGATAGCATACCACCATCATTTAAACACTGAATTATAGATTATCCTTTAGTAGAATGATGTCACAATTCTCAGGTAGAGTCTCAGAGTCTTGTACAATCTATGTCAAGCAGCACGGAAGCCCGTATATTGGTTCTATTCATCAGTATGTGGCCCGAATCACTTACACATCAAACTGACAAGATATTATCAACTGAATAACTCATCTCAAAGCTTTGTTAATTGTCTAATGTCCTAATTGTCAATGTCTTCATCCTCAGCTCCAGACGTTTCATGTGCCGTCATGTACGAGCAAGTACGACTTAACCAGTGGAGTGGCCATCGCACACGTGCTGCACAGAATGTAAGAGCGGCATTTTGAATGATTCTGCTGCTGTCCGTGTTGTGTTGGTGATGCTTGTGTTGCTTAGAGGTACATTTACAAGTAAAGGTGTGAATGAATGTAGGAATTAATTTCGGACTGCACTCGTGTGTGTGGTTGTATGATTTGCATTTATTGGGTGTTGTGGTTGTACAAGCTGCTATCTATGCAAAATGAAAATCGCGACATCGATTGGAGCCTGAATTTCGGAGATTATGACACAAATTCAATCATTTTCCTCTTCCGTGAGTGAATGTACACGCCTGTGTTGGTGTGGGGATTTGTGTGTGTCTGTGTTTGTGTATCTGTGTGTGTGTGCCTTTATAGATCTTTTCATGCTAGATGACCTTTGTATCCTGCAGTGGAGCTTTTTGTGTTCTCACTGTACACACGACAGTCCAAAGATAAAAGCATAGTACAGCTGTTTTTGAAGCTAACACTTGGTTTAACTCCCCCCAGTTTATCTTGGGGGGGGTGGAACTGCTGCACTTCTTCTCGTTTCAGCTCACAACACGTTTTCTGGTTCCCATGTGTGGTGTGTATGTACCTGAGACCTTTTTGTTGTCATTAACAGAGACCCCTCCTGGTTTAATGAGACATGGTTAGGCAGGATCAAGGAGGAGAGCGGGGCCAACTGGCGCCTCAAGGTACCTTTGGAAACACACAGATAGGACACACTAACCTGGAGCCACTTTGGTTGATCATGTATAATTGAAGAGCTCCATTACAAAAACAACCCCAGATTGTTTTTCCTGATTTGTTGTTTCATTTCAGGTCAGCAACTTGAAGAAGATTCTGAAGAGCATGTTGGAGTATTACCACGATGTGAGAGGATTCATTTTTACATTCTAAATCACGCTTTTTAGTGGCATTTACACGTGAATTTCTTCCCTCCTCCTCCTCCTCCTTCTCTTCGCTCGGTTACATCCGTAGCTCCCATCCTGATATCTCACCTTTCTCCTCGTGAACAGATGCTCGGTCACCAGGTGTCGGAGGAGCACATGCCAGATGTGAACCTCATCGGCGAGATGGGAGATGTCACTGAAATGGGCAAGCTGGTCCAGCTCGTGCTCGGCTGTGCTGTCAGCTGTGAGAAGAAACAAGGTAATCTGCCAGACGCATAATGGAGCAGCCATCCGCGAAAATAACTCAGGATTTAACTCAAACTTAATTTATGTCACTGCTGAGGAGTTCATGCACTGATCACACATCGCTTTCCCTTCAGTGAAACACATTTTGCGGATTACAGTTGAAAAGGAGAAACTGAGCGGGGGCCATCTTATTTATCCGAGCAGAAGCTTGATTAGCTGTAATCGCCCCGGTTCTTTGAAAATAGATTCAGCGCCTGCCTGTCTGATTTTGAAGAACGCATTTAATGTAAATTTGTGTTGATCTGTATTTGGCGGCACCTACACTTGTCTCATTTTCTCCTCTTTTACAATCAGAGCAAATCCAACAGATAATGACTCTGGAGGAATCTGTCCAGCACGTCGTCATGACAGCCATTCAGGAGGTGAGTGAGCCACTTGCTTATCCTCTCCATTGTCTTTTTTTTTTTTTTTGTATTAATCCCGGCTGTTAGTCGCAGTAAATTCCCCAATCAAAGAGAACAAAATCTTGGCGATTACAAGACTAAATAAAGTCCCAGAATCAGAGCTTTGATGTTTGAAGCGACTTTATAGTCCTTAGTTTGAACTTGCAGGCGTATAAAATAGGAAATAGATTACCTATTGGCTAGTTAACACGGTCCTGAGCTGAGCTGGGACTTGAACTGCCTCTTCTTGTTTTAAGCTCTTGTCAAAGGAGCCTTCATCCGAGCCAGGAAGCCCAGACACCTACGGGGACTTTGACTACCAGGTGAAACTCTTGTTCCTTTTCTTTCTGCTCGCCTCGCTTCTGTCCACTTCTCTGTTGTTGTTTTTCCCCTCAGCAGATCTGTTACATGAATCCTTTTGTCTTCTGCCTCGGCCTTTCACTCATGTTTACACCCTCCTACTGTGACTAACATGACACCTCCTCTGCCTCTGTGCTGTCCTTGCTGTGTCTGCAGTCCAGGAAATATTATTTCCTCAGCGAGGAGGCCGGCGAGAAGGAGGACCTGAGCCAGCACTGCCGGGACCTGGAGCATCAGGTTGGTTTGAGCCCCGACTCGCCCCCGTTTTGGTTTTCGCAACACAATTGCGAGCATTTGTAACGCGATCCAGTTCACCTCCATGTACGTCTGAGACCTGCTTCTGAGGTAGTGTTGTTGAAAGGTGCGCTCTGGTCATTATTGATTAGGCGGATCGGCACTATTTTGTTTTCCTGCCTGTATTGTGTAAACAGTGTTTGGTTGGGCGCCACCGTCTGAAGAAGACTAATTTGGGCTTTTTCAAAAACATGCATCCCAGTCAATAGTTGCATAACATCAAACTAAAACTGACACACTGCAGAAGGATGGAGCCGTAGCCAACAATAATTTGTGCTGCTCTCTGCCCACCTGTTTGTTTACTGACTTCGCCCACGCATTAGGAATTAGTCATTTGTGTTGTTTTGAAAGCTCTGTACTGTTGCTGGCCCTGTGCTAAAGCATGCAATCTGTCCTTAAAGTTCAGGGTAGGGTTGTGCTGTGTGCTGGAGAGCCGTCCAGCAGGTAAGTATGCACCCCCCCCCCCCCCTCCTCGTTTTTTCATATTGGAATGCCACCTTGTCTAACTGTAACCCCGCACATACAGTAGCTGCAGCGTGTTCAGTCTGACTGAATCATTCTACAAGCATCATGTCTCAGCTCTGAGCCGCAGTCTTTCCTCTCCGTAGCCCAACAAACTGATTCAGAATACTCCAACCTTAACCATGTAACCAGTATCATAAGTGGTCGACGCTTATTTCTTCCTTGATATCACAGGGTCTAGTTTTGACCTCGGGGTAACGCTAACAACCTCACTATTGTGAAAGTTCCATGTGCCTGAGACCATTTCATACCAGCTGACTAACTGGCCTCTGACGACCGCGCATGTCAAATGAAAAACAAAGCATGTGTTCAGAGTCTTGTGGGTTTATAAGAAGCTGAGTTTGTCGCCTCATCTCTTTTTCTCTGCTCTGCGGCTTTACCCTGTTCAGATTCAAAAACATGCTAAACTTTTGATACTGAAGCATTCTCGAGAACGACAGAGACTTTAAATCGCCACTCGGCTTTTTCTTCGCATCGGCGTTTCATCTGCATCCATTTCCTCTTTTTCTCTGTCCTCTGTCCAGCTTTAGATTTGGGTCACGCCGCGCTACTTCATCACTTTCTCTCAACACTCTCAGTTTGAACACATCCGTGTGCGTCGCTCATCTGTTTCTCTCCCTCTTCCTCCACAGTTGTCAGTGGCTCTGGAGGAGAAGCTGTCCCAGCAGGCCGAAACTCGCTCCCTGAAGGAGAGACTGAGCTATTACGAGTCTCAGGACGCCTCCACCACTGCCATCACCGGCAAAAAGTTGCTTCTGCTGCAGAGTCAGATGGAGCAGCTGCAGGAGGAGAACTACAGGTACGTCACAACGGCAACACAAACCTAGCCGCCCAAACATGCTAGGAAAACGCTCCAGAAAGGCACAAGCTGTAATCCACATTACAGTAGTTTAGGTTTACTTAGGGAAAATAGGACTCATACGTAGGCTGTAATATAATATAAGGTAAATAAAGCACAGTCTTATCTTAGGTTTACTTAGGGAAAAACAGAGCTCACACGTGGGCTGTAGGTAAACACTGGGGGGGAAAGACTTCAGGCCTGCACACAGTAGATATCCTAAAATGAGCTAAATGTATCAGCAAAGTTCCTGATATGAAAATCCCCTGATGTCCCTCTGTCCTCACAATGGCTCTATTCAGTGAAGTTGTATAAGATATGTATATGTATATGTATGTGCGCCTCAGGCTGGAGAACAGCAGAGACGACATGCGTGCACGAGGAGAGATACTGGAGCGAGAGGTGGGGGACCTGCAGCATCGCAACGAGCAGCTGACCAGCCTGGCAGAGGAGGCCCAGGTCCTCAAAGACGAGATGGACATCCTCAGGTAACGCCGACCATCAGGGTTCAGATAATCCAGTCTTAACCTCCTATGACCTCCGGAAGGACTCGTCTCTACTCTTCTTACTCTAATCGGTCCTCATTCTTTGTCATTAGCCACGATTAGATTTTCCTACCAAACGATTTAATGTGTTGAGTGCTACAGAGACGGCGGTTGTCCAAAACTTCAAATGATAAAATTTCCCTCTCATTTTGGAAAAGTAATGCAGATTTGTGTTCTAACTGGACTGTCGGCTTCATGTTTAAACTGATGCTCTGTCCATCAATCACCCTCAGTGAGACGAATCAATACAGCTCTCCTGCCCCCTCCTAGGCGCTAGTTTGGACATTATCAATTTACATGTGGCAGAGAAGCGACACCCACACCTCCTACACACAGACGTCAATTCACCTCCTTCCTCCGTCAGCTGTGTTGATAATGTGAATGGCATGTGTTGACGTTGTTTTGCCTCAGAGTAAGTTTGTTTTTACCAGTTAAGTACATACCGAACACGGATGTGTTCTGTTCAAACATATTCGTGTTCGTGTGCTGCTCTGCCACACCTCCAGCTCTCTCCCCTCCTCCCCCTCAGGCACTCATCTGACCGGGTGAACCAGCTAGAAGCAATGGTGGCGACGTACAAGAGGAAGCTGGAAGACTTGGGAGACCTGCGCAGACAAGTGCGCCTCCTGGAGGAACGCAACACCGTCTACATGCAGCGCACCTGCGAGCTGGAGGAGGAGCTTCGCAGGGCCAACGCCGTCCGCAACCAGCTGGACACCTACAAGAGACAGGCAAGCAGCGGCCCCTGATTAATTCACGTGTTTGGAGTCGATCCACAGCACTCTTTTGCCAACCAACACTTGTCGCTGCGCTGTTTGACTCGCAGGCTCTTGAGCTTCACACCAAGCACTCAGCAGAGGCCATGAAAGCTGAGAAGTGGCAGTTTGAGTACAAGAACCTTCATGACAAGTATGACGCACTGCTGAAGGAGAAGGAAGTGAGTTTGAGTTCATGGATATTGTGTCCACATGCCTCTTAATAAATGCTCCTGTTATTGATCTTATGAATGTGCATTATCAGTGTTCAGTGGAGACTTGTACTCATCTAAATGTACAGATGGACGCATTATAATCCATACACATCCATACAACTAAGCCTGTGAGTGTGAACCTAAATCAGTGTTTTGTGTTTTAGCGTCTGATCTCAGAGAGAGACACACTCCGGGAGACAAACGATGAACTCAGATGTGCACAAGTACAACAAAGGTGTCTCAGCGGAGCAGGTGAAACGCAAACCCCCACGGATCATCATAAGCTAATTTCCTCCTGTGGTTGAAAACGTTGACGCCTCGTCTCTATCTTTGTCTTTGCAGGAGGCTTGTGTGACGACGACGCCCTCGCCGTAGGAAACCTCGCCGCGGAGATTATGCCTGCCGAGTTGAAGTATGTCTGCCATTCTCCCGCATCTGCGTGTGTATGTTGGCACGTGGGGGTGTGTGTTTATGAAGCAATCAGATTTAGGTGTAACAAATGAGATTTAGCTACAGAGCCTCAGCCTTTAATAAATTCATTAGTGTCAGAATCGCTCGCCCACTCTTTCGCTATATTTTCCCGTTGTCTGTGATAAAGCACTCAGCCCTGCTATCACAGCTGCCAAAGGTTATTTTTAGCATTAGAAGGCCCGATTGGCTCCCAAAGTGGCAACACATGGCTGCACACATTTGTCTGGGGCGTTGGTCAGCTCAGCGCAGACCTTTTGCCTCTGACACATTTCATCTGTCGGCCTCCATCCCCTCTCGCTCTTCAATCGCCCCCTGACGGCCCTCTCGTCTTCTCCTCCCGTTCCCCGCACAGGGAGACGGTGGTGCGTCTACAGAGTGAAAACAAGATGCTGTGCGTCCAGGAGGAGACCTACAGGCAGGAGCTGGCAGAGGTGCAGGCTCAGCTGGAGGAGGCTCAGCGCAGCAAGAACACTCTGGAAACTCAGAACAGGTCAGTGCCCCACACGCTCTTCTCTGGGAGAAGTGTGATCCAGGCCTTTCTAGGTCACCATGCTGTGTGTTCCTGAACATTAAAGATGGCTGACGGTGGGAGTGATATCTGCCTAAATGTCAGCTCACCCTCTGGACTGTGTTCTGAACCGAGCTGTGTGGGCTGATTGGAGGACAGACAGCAGAAAGCCAGATTGTCCCTTGGCTGTGTGTTTGTGTGTGTTAACATGCCTGTGGGCATGTGGACATGTGGGTGGAATGTGCGTGTGTGTGTGTGTCCATGCAACACCAGGCTTAGGGTGTGGGAAGCATCCTCGGCAACAGTAACAGGAGGAGAGGAGCGGAGTGAGCATGTTCAGTGGGGCGCAGCAGAGACTGACGGACCGGGCGGCACACAAGTGGAAAGAATGAAAGTCACGGGCAGCAGATACACACGATTCCACCCACAGTCGACTCAATAACCTGGTGTCTCTCTCTCTCCCTCCCTCCCCTCTGTGTTTTACTTCTGCCACCATCTCCCTGAAACTTTTCATTCTTTCCACCTCCTCTCCTTTCCCGCTCGCCTTTGTTTCCCGCCCGTCCCTCTTGTGCGTCTCCCGCTCCGCCTCCCGCTCGCAGGTTGAATGTGCAGCAGATCACCGAGCTGCGTTCCCAGGTGGAGGAGCTCCAGCGGGCTCTCCAGGAGCAGGGCAGCAAGACGGAAGACGTGAGTGCAGACAAAACGGGCCTCTCTTTCCTCCGCACGCCGTGTCGCTTCACTTCATCACCAACCAGAGTTTCCATCAACCACACTGACACAACACTTAAACTACCCAATCAATCATAGCCCCAAATGTCACAATATCGCACATTTATTGGCTGCAAGTATTCATTGATTTGTAAGAGAGTGGAGTTGTAGACGTGACTCTAAATGAGAGCATGTAACCGTACACTGTAACGTTAGAGTGAGAGAATCTGCTCCTGATGACACGTAGCTGTCAGGTGCTGCAGTCTTGATACGACTTGTTGTGTGGGAATTCAACGCATGTTTGCTGTGGTGACTCAGCGTTAACGCTTAACCCCTCTCTGTCTGTGTCTCTGGCTGCCCTCGTCGATCGACTCTGCCAAAATCAGGCCATCGTAAGTACGGCCCCCCACCCCCTGCTGTCCAAATGGCCTGTGATTGTGTGTGTGTGTGTGTGTGTGTGTGTGTGTGTGTGTGTGTGTGTGTGTGTGTGTGTGTGTGTGTGTGTGTGTGTGTGTGTGTGTGTGTGTGTGTGTGTGTGTGTGTCTCTCTCTCTCGGCGGTACAGAAGAACCTGCTGAGTTTTATTCTTTTTTTCTATCCTCCTTCCTGTAGTCGTCCTTATTAAAGAAAAAGCTTGAAGAGCACCTGTAAGTATTCCAACAACATTTAACAATGTAAAGACCAAACCAGGACAATTTCACATCAAGCTCCAATCAACATTTTCAGGGAGAAGCTCCATGAAGCTCACTCAGATCTCCAGAAGAAGAGAGAGGTCATCGACGACCTGGAGCCCAAAGTTGACGGCAACAGTAAGTCATCTTTCAGAGCTCTGAAGTCATTTCATGCTTTCATAATCCTGTGCATGCCCACTCTTTGTTTGCCGTTGAACCGTTCTCGCACCTCCTCTTGTTTTTCCTCTTCCCTCTCTTCCTCCCACCCCTGCCAGTGGTGAAGAAGATAGATGAACTCCAGGAGAACCTGCGGAAGAAGGATGAGGACATGAAGCAAATGGAGGAGAAGTACAAGCGCTACATGGACAAGGCCAGAACGGTCAGGCCACCGAAATGTCTCACACTTATCTCAGCATGTGTTCAAAAACCAAAACGCTTAATTTCTTTGCTTCCCTGCGAATAACGTGTGTGTGTGTGTGTGTGTGTGCAGGTGATCAAAACCCTGGATCCTAAGCAGCAGCCGCCTAATGGTCCTGACGTTCAGGCACTGAAGAACCAGCTGACGGAGAAGGAGAGAAAAATCCACCACCTGGAGGTAAAGAAGCAGAGACACACAGAGGCAGAGCCGTGGGGTTAGGTTAGATTATTGTCACACATTGATCCATGACCTCTTCCTGTGTGCAGCACGACTACGAGAAGAGCAGAGTGAGGCACGACCAGGAAGAGAAACTCATCATCTCCGCCTGGTATAACATGGTATGTGAGGGGACAGACACACACACACACACACTGAACGTTTGACCTTCAGCACAGAAAACTATTGGATAAGGAATACTTGACAGGTTTTTTCAGATCCTCGCTCTCTCGTTCTCTCTCTCTTTCAGGGAATGGCCCTGCACCAGAGAGTGGCTGGTGAGCGCCTGGGTCCCTCCGGTCACACCATGTCCTTCCTGGCGCAGCAGAGGCAGTCCACCAACGCCAGGAGGAACCTGGCGCGGCACCAGCCAAGATGAGAGGCACCTGAACTCTGGGGGAAACACTGGAGGGAGGGCAGGGGGGAGGGAGGGAGGGAGGGAGTAGAATCTTCCCAAAACGTGCAGCAGGAGATCTGGAGTCCATCTTCACCTTTTATGCCTTCACTGGAAACATGTTTGCACCTCCATAGATACCGTCATGCTGCTGCTGCACTCTGGTGGCTCTTAACGGTAAGACTACTTTATCTCTGGCGCCCCAGAGGAGCAAGACAGGTACTACTGTGGGTTTAACTCCTGTCTGTCGCATTCAGAGTGAAACACCTAAAGGTCTGTGCCTGGAGTGTTATAGAGTCTGAAGAAAGGCTTCTCACCTTTTGAGGTGATTTTTATTTCCTCTTTTTCTTTACCTCTTGGACCTCCTGTTTCTTTAGGGTCTCTTTTAAATATCTTTTATATATATTTTATAGAATACAGTGAGCCGTGGTGTGGATTGGCCTCTAAGGAAAGTGACAGGAGAGGAGAGGGAGGCATTCAGAATTGTTTCCTGCCTGTCGACTGGAAAACACTGCTGTTATGATGTTGGTGTCCTCTTGACAATGGACACCACAAAGTTACGTCTCTAAACCAAAACCTCTTTTTTCATCAGACTGAACCTTCAGCTCTTTGTACGTTTTTGAATTTTCTCAATTTTTTTGTCTCGATTGTTGTTGTTTTGGGGTTTTTCTTCTTTAGTTTAATTGAAGGCCATGTGGGTGTGTACCAGCTTTAGTCGTTTGCTGTTTAGTCACTTGAAGCTCTTTCTCATAACTTTAATATTCATGTGAACAATTGGTGCGAATTTTCACAGCGTACACCAAAGCACTTTTCCTCTGAAGGTTGTTTTCGTTCAGTGCCTCACAAGAAAAACTCGACTGAATGCCCCTGAATGGCTGAGACCAGTGTTAGATCTTTACTGTACTGCAAGAGACTTCCTGTCTCATTCTGTAGGTACAATGTGAATGTGTCTGCGTCACACGTAGCTTGGGTTTGCCTACGATATGTCTTGACTGTTGAATCATTGCTGTCAGAGTTGCCTATGAATTTAGCGATTATAACTTTTTGAACAATATACCTTTTAAAACGGGGTGTTTACTAGTTGTGGGTTGGGCCTAATTGCACTCACCACTTTAGACTTGGAACCTATCTGAATGTAGACAATAGAAAGGAACTGAAAGCGTCCAAGTTAAGTAACAAACTGTAGAATCAACTCCTTGTGTGTCCGTTATGAGTCACAGCTGCTAGAACCTCATTTATAGTTCAAATGAACTGGAAGGATATGTATTGATCAGTAGCTGGACTTCTTTTTTTCCGTTTACAGGAAGTCACTGGATAATGTCAAAGTTGATTTTGCATGATGTCACATTTAGAAATGCATCTGCCATTAATCACCACTGGTTCATTTTCCTTTTCAATTGATGTAGTAGTTTTTTGTCTCATCTGTCCCATATCAGAGCTGCTGTGTAAGGACTTTATGTACTTCAATCTCTGAATATTTGTGCTATGATTTACACAGACACACATCCTGTTGTGTGCACATTTAATTATGGTTTGGTTTATTACTTCAGTAGATATTTATGGTGTGTATTCAGTATTTTTGCTGGACATTTGCATGGTTTGAAGGGATTAACTTGTAGGTCTGTTTTCTTTTGTGTTGGTATCATACAAGTGTCTGTTGTAGATTATAGCATACAATAGAGAGATTTGAGACAAGTAACAGATCTGTAGTCCCATCTGTTCTACTTTTGCACTACAAATAAATGGGATCTTAAAAGATTATGTCCAGTGTTCTTTTCTTCATTGTAGACCACTGTTCCACCAAGCAATCCCGAAACATTTGCCACCCTTTTGTACAAATATAGTCACAGGACCTTACAGAACAAAATGTTACCTTAACTTAATTACCAAACAAATAATGTAAGACTTTATGCAGTATACACCAAAGTAGAACAGCAATAAAAAGGTAAAGATAATGCCCCTCCTGCACCACCCCTTATACTGACACCATCCTTTAAAATCCGCTCTCCTAACCTGACGTGCTGTGACATCATTCATGATTCTCAAAGTATTCTGTGTGTGTAGATTGTCTTTAAAAACTGTCAAATTAAAGTTAATATAATTATTTGCTTTCATCATTTTATTATTATTTCTCATCTAGTCATGTGGCAAATTCTCTCTGACATCTGTGACATACCCAGGAACTCAACCCTCGAAGGAGAAATGGAACTGTTAAGAGAGTTTGCTCCTCTGTCCTGAATATCCTGTTGAGCCAAACAGCAAAGAACACAACACCTTGTGATCACCAAACATCAGCTTAACTCACTGTGCTGGAGGGGGGGAGAAGTTTGCTCAGGGTTTTTTTGGCACTATGTCGTTCTTATTCAAAGGGAAAATAAACAAACAAATTCAAATTAGATTATAACAACTTTTAACATTGATTTCATTGTGAGGATCAATATGACATTTAAACAGTAAAATAAAAATTACTCTTTTTAACAGTCCACCATAAAAGATCACTCCTGTTTTTAATTGGATGGAGCCCACTGTAAAAAGAGTCCAGACTTTTTAACCTTGTGGCAGAAAAATTGAACAGGCCTCATTTTCTCTCGCTCTCCTGTGTCTCTGTCAATGTCGATCACCCACAGGAAAGTGAGGTGGGGAAGTGAACTTTACAGTGTGCTCACACTGTAAAAAGTCAATGTATTTTGACAAGAAGCCACCATGGACAGGTGAGCATTAGAAGTGAAACTTTTTTGGTCAAATTTCAGCCCACTTTAGTTCAGCAAGTAAAGCTAATGGTTGGTGATCACAAGGTTGTGAGTTTGAGGCCCGTTATTGTGTTATTTGCTGTTTGGCCCAACAGGATATGTGTCTTTACTTGATGTTTGAAGGCTATCGATATGAAAAACGACAAGCAACAATGAAAACATTTTGTCTCTGTGGCCAAAAGTGTTAGACCATAGCTCACTTCTTTCAGAAACAACCAATAAACACTCATTGTTGACATCATTGCACAAAAATATTCTCTGTTAATGTGTTTAAATGTGTTTTTAATGTTTGCACATTTCTGTTTACAAAAGATTGCACTGCTTCTGTGGCTTCAGTGCACGCGCACTGAAGATTGCGCAAGGAAAAGTAGGTGTATGTGCTTCTTTTGTATTTCTGCCTGCCGTATATTGTAACGTTGAACAACCGGGTGTGGAGGCCATTATGCGCTTGCGTGATCCAAATCAGGTTTCCGGATCCAAATTGGGAAGTGACAACTACTTCCGCGATGTGACGCCACTAGGGGAAATTGAAGATGGCCGATGGCAAGTGAGTGGAAGCTAAACTTCGCTAGAACCAGTGATAAAATACGCTAAAGTACAACTTTTTCACGCATGCGTTTTCACTCTGCGGTGCACAGAAACAGCGGTCATTTTTCTACACGCCCTACTTGTGAATTGGTGGTTTGACTTGCCGCCGTTTTTCTGTAAATGTCTGGCTAAACGGCGTGTTAGCCCGCAGTGTTAGCCACCTTAGCAGCTATAGTAGCGCCTGCTTTGTGTTTTTGTCTGCTGGTGTGGATGGATACGCGTCCGCGGGCTGGACGTTAAACCGAACAGCTTCTTCATTTTGGACTTTTGGGATTTAGGAGTCTTTTATCCTTGTTCTTCAGGTGGAGTCCAGCCTGTGCACCGCGCTGACTGCTTTTAATTGAAGTTTAACTCTAAAACAAAGCCTTAATAACTCTCGGACGCGGACTGTTCCAACAACCTGAATTCCAGCCATTGGTTTGTTCCACTTGTATGACATTTTACAATCGTTAAACATGGATTCGACGCGCACACACCCAGACAACCCCCAAACGAGCAGCACAAGGGGCGACTCGAGCAGCGGCAGCGACCCCGCGTCTCCCGCCGGCAGCCCCGGGCAGGAAGCCGCCGCGGGGCCCGGAGGAGGCAACGTGTTCGCCAACGACGGCAGCTTCATGGAGATGTTCAAGAAAAAGATGGAGGAGGCGGAGAAGAAGAGGAATAAGGAGGTTCAGCAGCAGCAGCACACAGGTGGAGACGCGAGAGCCACCGAGCAGGGACAGTCCACAGTGGGAAAGAAGCCCCCTCCCGTGACGAGCTTTGTAAGGGGTTTGGCAGTTGTAAGATGAGATAAGACGTAGAATTCAACACATTCAGATTAAAGCGAGATAGCCAGGAACTCCCTTTGGCACTTCTATTCCACCATTAATGCCCTTGACCATCATTTCATCATACATCATTTTAAACACAGATATTTGTATATTTCATAAGCAAATCCATGATGTAGAGCAGACTAGGACTAAGGATGCTCCTCACTGATGGTTTGTCTTGGTGGTGCAGCAGGAGACTAAATGTAGACCTGCACCGGTGTAATCTCCATCATTGGCAGTCGGTGTGCAGGAGCTCGTGTAACGGTGTCAGTCTTCTATCCCCTAACCCAGGTGGGGAAGCGCAGAGGCGGTGTGTTCCTAAAGACCGGCATGGTTGCAAAGAAGCAGAAAGAGGACGGCGAGGTAAGTATAGGAAGGCGTCGACTGCTTGAATGCTGCCTGTCCGACTTGCAACTGCTGTTAAATACCTCCACCTCCTCCTCCGCAGGGTAGGGAGCCGGGCAAGAGCGATGCTTGGTCAAAGTACATGGCCGAGGTGAAAAAGTACAAAGCTCACCAGTGTGGCGACGATGATAAAACCAGGCCTCTGGTCAAGTAAGCTCCTAAAGGTGGCCGTGAAGCGACATGTTTTGAGGGAGTGATCACCCGGGAGACGCTCTGGGACTGGACCTCTTACCGCCAGTTTAATTTACCATTCACTTTCAGTTGTTCACACTCTGCTTAATTTGATTATTTTTTTGTATTTGTTGGTGTGGTAAGTGGAT
The DNA here is from genome assembly GCF_046128005.1 of Genypterus blacodes. NCBI lineage: Eukaryota > Metazoa > Chordata > Actinopteri > Ophidiiformes > Ophidiidae > Genypterus > Genypterus blacodes. Next base: position 730,753 of record NW_027466835.1, read on the forward strand.
CAGGAACTTGGCATACTTGATTTTCTTTTTGTTTTGTGATATATCACATTTGATTTGCTGATATTCAAGTCAAGGTTTCAATTAAATCTACACTGCCCAGTTTAGTTGTGTTGGCTGGCTGTCACACACTACCTCAGCTCCTGTTTGCTCTTTGTCTGGGGGAAAATATTGAATGTGTATCGTGTCCTTTTCACTGGACACTGAAACGGTGTCATTGATTCCACTTGATGCAGTATATGAAGTGTGGCTGCATTAAAACAATTGTTACATTCAAGATTTTAAGGCATTTTAATTAAAAGTAGGTTTGAAATCTGTACAGAAAAGAATTCATTTAAGAATCCAGTACAATGAAAAGGTGTACAGCTTCCATTGGAAAAAGTCAAATTCATCAATTTGCATTCAGTTTACATTTCTTACAGGTTTCAGTGATAATTACATAAAACAGCACCAAATAGACATCAACCACACATCAGAGAGGGAGGTTCACAAACACACAGTCCAAAACTCATCCAGACCACATGCACACACACCCACACCGCACATTTAAAAATGATCTTCCCATTTAAAGTCCATTCATCCCTTCTCCCTATCCACAGTGATATAGGTCTATCTATGTAAACATTGACAAACTGCATTTGTCATTTCATTTAACAATCCTATGAAGAACAGTATTAAAATTTTATCAAATTGTTTTACAAAAAAAGTTATAGTTGACTGGTATTCATAAAACAGTTGAGCTGATCTTGGATCATGAGTGTACTTAAGTCTTTGTTTCAGACCCTATTACGAGTCTTCACTCAAAGCGTCGTTCTGTCCTGATTTGTCCCAACACCTCATCTCGCTCGGCAGCGTCCATCCAGCTGTATCATAGCGTTTTCCGCTTAGCGTCGCCTCCCTGGCTCTGACTGACATCTGGACAGGAAGAATAGATATCGAAATGTAAGTGAAGAGCACAGGCCGATCCAACATGTCTGCAGACAAATAAGATGGCTACATGAAAACATGCCACTGCCACCGGACAAACAGGAGGGAACGGGACCACACGGATACAGAGGGCACTTGAGGAAAGGAGGAAGGGGCGTGGCTGGAGCAGAGTTTTGGGGAGAGGGGAGGGTCCGAGTTTACCTGAGAAAGCGAGCTGCAAGTGAGGAGGCAGAGCAACCTGAGACCCTGACTGGAGACTCTTATACAGATCTGAGGAGACAGGACAGGCGGACAAGAAACGAAAAAGGGAATGGACCGTAACAAAACGTGACAGACGGAGGGGTGGAGAAGATGGAAGAAGTGAATTCAGTCCAGTGAGAGAGAGGTGGGACAGTAACCAAAAGAGAATTGGCAGAATTATGGCAACACAGAAGAAAATGGGAAAAATGAAACAAAATGGGAGAACGTCAAACAGGAGAAAAATCACAGCTTACATCCAGACGCACAATATGACGATAAAACAATGGTGTTTAAACAACACAACGAGCCCCAACACATGAATGACAAAGACAACAGCAGAGCAACATACTGACACACATACACACACACACACACGGTGCCCGTCTATGATACGAGAACAGAGGAGGACGTTTAGATTTAACACGTTATCTATTTGTGGGTGTGGGTGCGGGAGATTTGACTAATACTCTGTCATGGTGTGTCGGCGAGAATGCGTCACTCACTCTGGGTCAGGGCGGATAACGCGGCGTTGCTACTGGCCGCTGAGCTGCTGGGTGCTGTGCTGGAGCCCGCCGTGCCCATGGGAGACAGGTTGAGCAGTGAGGGGAACTGGAAGGGCAAGGAGACGGGGACCAGACCACCCAGCATCCCGAACCCCAGGGGGAGAGTAGGGGGAGAGCCGAGCAGGCCGGCGCTCCCTGTAGTGGACACCTGGGAGACGGGACGTGGAGTTAATATGTGGGAAATCACCCGTTGTGATGCTTTCTGGCAACAATATGTGGATTGTCAGCACAGTGAGGTCAAACAAAGTCAGGTGTACCTTCTATCTGTGAAAGTGCCGATTCCTAATGGAATTCAAATTACACATTAGATGCATTATTTCTGAAATGGCCGTGGTGTATCGGAGTACAAACCTGCGCCAACTGAGACGAGACCGATGATGGGACAGACACAACTGGCTTGACCCCCTGAGGTGTCCCGCCCCCTGGCCTCTGCCGCTGAGCCGGGTTGGCGCAGGCCGTCGCGGGGGAGGCACTGGATCCTGAAAGTTTGCTTATGGATGAGGTGTTAATAAGGCTGGTGTTGGTGCTGTTGCTGTTCGGGGTCTTCTGGCTCCCTGGGGAGGCGTAGCTGCTTTGCCCCGGCTTGGTCGCTCCTCCTTGGGCACCTGAGAACTGCGGGCGGAACCCCGCTGCGCTTTTGGGAGCGTACTGATGGATGATGGGCGTCGCCTGAGACCTTGAGATGGAGGGTGAGGCGGAGGTGGTGACGGTGTTGGGGGCACGGGCGGTGAGCTTGACGATGGGCGGGGTGCTGCTGTGGGCTGACTTGGTGAGGGTGGCATGCATCGGGGTGATGAAGTTGGACTGCGACTGCGACTGCACCCCGGTATGCGAGAGGGAGAGGGTGGTGGGGGAGGATTTACTCTGTGGGGTCAGAGGGAGTCGGGTCGTCTGCAGGGTTTTGGGGGTCATGTGAACGGACGACGAGAGGGTGTGGAGCCGAGACTGAGGTGAGGTGATGATGAGCGTGTCACCACTGTTGACCTTATTATTATTGCTGCCTCTGAGGAGGCCGGCGGGGGCAGTGGAGACCCCCGTCTTTGAACCTGGGGGCACGAGTGGAGACGCAGTCGGCGGTGGGCGTGGTTTCGGGGGCGATGGTGAAGGAGCCAGGTTTGCTTTAGCCACGCCCACCCCGACAGGTCGCTGAGTGTTCAACACCGAGTGTCTGTGTGCCTGTGCCAGGGCCTTCATGCCCCCCAGCCCATCCACCCTCACTGAGGGCAGCGGGGAGGAGGAGATGGAGAGAGGCCGAGCGAGGAGGGTGGAAGAAGGCGAAGAGGTAGACATGTAGTGAGGAGCGCTCGGGCCGGGAGTGCTGACGGAGCTCTTCTTCTGCTGCTGGAGGAGTTGTGAGGCGTGGAGGGAGGAGGGGATGATGGCCGCCTTGGCGCCCTCCGGGGAGGGGGGGCTGTCGCCCTGAGCGAGGCCCTTGGCTGCGTTGCCCAGGATGGCCAAAGCCTGGGAGATGGAGTCCAGGGAGGGAGCCGACAGGTCCTCGTCAAGGGAGTCGAGGCAAATGGGCTCTGGAGGTGACTGCGGTCGCTTGGCAACCTGGGCCACCAGGGAAGGCGTGGCACCTGCTGAGGGTGTGGACCGCTGAACCCACACAATCTCCTGAAATGATAAGACAAGAGTTACACAAACGTACACACAATATAAGTAAAACTGAGGCCTCTGATGTGAATCTCTGTCGGAGATGTGATTTTATATTATCACTTCTAACTGGAGTTCCTGAAATGACTGGACTTTACCTTAGTAGCCATGTAATGAGCAGAATTATACACAATAACATGCGACTCATAGACAGGAATGTCGGCACCCTTTAGGAGCTGCTGGCTGCATGTGGCTGCATGTGCCTGCATGTGTTTAGTTTGCTTTTGCAAAGTTAAACAAAAACCTCTCACGGTTCCTTGGAACTAATCCCTCAGTGCAGAGGTCACTTGATTACGTCTCTGAATTTCCAAGAGCCTCATAGCAGAAATAGGACAGCCAGCGAGGAACTGAAGAGCTCAACTTCTTATCGACTAAAAACCGTCAATGAGCGCAAAAGGTGTGAAATGCATGGTAGTGAAGCTGGGAGTCAAACCTTGGGCCGGGCTTTGGGTGTGCTCATCATCCTTTTCTTTGCCCTGGAGGAAGCAGGAAGAGTGCATGAAAGTGTGAAAAGGAGAAACTCATTCATTCATAAGGTGTCTGAGTGATGGTTCAGCTGACTCACGTGTAGCCTGTCAGGTGACCGTGGGCCATGATGCTCTCTTTAAACAACATCCTGCAAGCAGAGGTTACAACATGAAACTGTGCTGTCATGACCTCTAACACAACTGAGGAAAAGAAACACACACGCACACGCACACACACCGACATCAACTCACCTGGCCTGCATCCAGCCCTTGGGCCAGAGCAGTTTCACCTCCGTCTCCATGAAGGCCTTCAGGTAGTCCTCCAGAGAGAGAGAGTTCTTGCCCTCCAACTCGTAGCAGCTCAGCTTCACCCGGACCAGATTACACAGCAACGACCTGGAGAGCAAACGCGCACACACACACACAATACATACTCAATCACGCAAGAGTACAAACTGATGACGGCAGCTTAAAAACCAGGTTGCGCTATAAATGGCAACAAAATCCCTGGGAAAGCGACGGCGGCAATGTGCCGATGTAAAATGGCCGCCCGCCCTTAGAGGAACTGACCTGAGTTTGTCATCCCACACAAACTTCTTGCGAGGCCCCATCACTCTCTTCCCCGGCTTCTCCTCGTCGTCGTCCTCTGAGCCGTTCTTCTCCCCCTCCCCAGACTGTTGCCTGAGGAACGCAGGAGAACTTATCACACACACTGACGCACACACACTATCGGCGAAGGTAGCAGGTGAAGTAGAAGAAGAAGCGTCCTTACTTTGCCACCTTGGCGATGCAGTCCATGTTGTAGCGGGCGATCTGCTCGGGCATCACGCTGCACACCGCCAGCTTCAGCTTCAGCAGGGGCGTTCGCAGGCGGTCGTCCTGCGCAACGGCGAGAAGACACAAGTTACAAATCTCACTCACACACACACGCGTATGCAGGGCAGCGGCACACTAAATATAGACCCGGACAGCAGAGCCGGCAGCTATGACGACAATCACTGAACGTTATATTCAAAAGGACCCGGGCCGCTTAGGATCCAGCTACATTCTCCTGATCAGAGATCCTGAGCAGCGTGTGATGTTTTACAGGACGCCACCAAAACCTTTTAACTCCCAGGAAATCAGTGGGCGACACAGGTTTTCTGCTCATTTGTTTGTGAACAGCCTGAAGTCGTGACATGACACCGCCTGCACATCATTCACACTGTGCTCCACTGCAGCACTCACTTGTTTGCTTTGCTGCATGAAAAGGCAATGTATCATTTAGACTCAGGTGTCACTGTTCGTGCTGCGGGTCAAGACAGGAACCGGCAGCGAGACATTTTTGCCAGGAATCTGTGGTAATTGGGCCGTGTCAGAGTGACGAGGAACACCTGTGCTTTGCGATCACTTCTCTGGTCTGGTGCGGACGTTGTGACCGTCTGTGTTCCAGCTCTGACCTTGTGAATGTCGCCACACTGGCACACCTACGTGCAGCAGCAGCAGGCATTAATGTTATTAGTCACTCTTGTGCTTTTCCTGCAGGGACATGTCAAGATGACTGGTGTGAAACAGGCCTATTAGCACAACATCTAGTCTCACACTCTCACACACACTTACCTGGATGTTGAGGCTGAGCTTCTTCAGCCGTTTGAGCAGAGCTTCTTTATTGCAGGGCACAAAGGCCTCCAGGTGAGAGTAGACGACTGAGCGCACCTCGGCCGGCTGCTCCTGAACCTGCAACTCAATACTAACACACACACACACAGATTCAGGTTTATGTGTGACTTTGTAACGAGCTCCAAAAGAAAAACAGGAGATCCCTGATGGCACTCACTCCAGCAGGATGTTGTTCATGTCCAGCGTGAAGAACTTCTTCCTCCCCTCTTCATCAAACAGCCGGGACGCCTGTCAGGCGAGAGAAGCGTTAGAAACAAGACGTCTCCCTTTCCCAGCAGCGTTTCAAGAAAATCCACGCCACCATGTCAAAGTCTACAAGCTTTTGCAATAGAAGTCGCCGACCTGCAAAAGCAACGTCCAGCGTTTACCAGGAAATCAACACAACACAGCTCTCACCGCTCTGAGGTCTTCGATGCGCTTGATGAGGGGGGCCGGGAGTCCGCTGGGGAGGGGTGGCGGGGGCATCATGGGACCCAGGGAGGCGCGGCCAACGCCTGCTTTGTGCGCCAAGGAGCCGTTCTCTCCCTGGGCCGGACTGGAGGGCTGCGGCGAGTCCAACATGGTGAAATCCAGGTCGCCCATCATGTCCTGCAGCAGGTCGTTGTTGGCCGACCCCAGCAGCGACATGACGGAGGGGTCGGCGCTCAGGTCCCCCATGGTGCAGTCGCTGTTGCCGGTCTTGGCGTGGGCGGTCAGCAGAGCACTGTTGGCGTTGGGCACTTTGGCGTTGGGCCGCGGCGTGACCGTGGCAGCGGCGGGGACGTGCTTCTTGCGCATCTCCTCCTTCTCTCGGGTGAAGCGGCGCAACATGTTCGCCAGCTGAATGGAATCCTTCATCAGCTTCTTCCTCTTCTTCTTCTCTGGCCGGTGAACATTGAGAGCTGAAACTCTGTCGGAGAGAAGAGAAGTGTGTTTATAAATCAAAAAGGTGCGACCCACCTAATTAACGCGGTGACAGTCTAGTTAACAGTTTAGCAAAGTGCTTGTGAAACAGCATCATGTTCACCAACCAACTTCCCCTTTGGCCATGAGGTCATTTTAGTCTACATGGGGAACATATGAACATATGGATCTCTTGCATCACTCCAGCGGCCTCTCACACACACACACACACACACTTAGCTCCGATTCCACAGACTTCCAATGTGCAAAAACAAAACATAACACAGATATGTGCACAAATATCGGTGTTAAACCAAGCGGATAAACAAAAAATATGGAAACACTGGTGACATTGACGTGACACGAACGGACAAACCCACCCTTGTTTTGGAACTTTGTTCTTCCTGGGTTTCTTGTCTTCCAGAATACCACCTTCTTGCTTTTTCCTGCGTTTTTTAATCACCCTCTCTTCACCATCTTTTACCTTCTGTAGACACACGCAACAAAAATAAGATAAAGGTACAATAAGACAATTTAAATGTGTCGGAGCACTTATTTACTCGTCGCCTTAAGTGTGGAGAAAGCAAACTACCTTGAAGTGGTTGTCCTCCGCGTTGGCCTGCTCGCCCTCGGAGTCAGACGCTGCTCTGAACTGCAGAGTTCCCGTGTTGATGTAGAAGCCTCCGTGTTTAGTGGTGAGAGAGGCTGGGACCAGTTCATCATACTGAGGGGAAACATTACAATACAGATACAATAAGTAGTGATCAGAGGATATGGACTTAAATCCCCAACCCCAAAAGTTTGTAATAGCCAAACACTTTCTTATAGCATAGTTGTGTAGCAGTGGCATAGTTTTAGAGAATAAAAACATCTGCTCGACAGTGACATCTGTATACTGCATACATGTGAAAGCATGAGCAGAACTAGAAACCATGTAAGTTTGTAAAAAAGGGAACTCACAGCCTCTGAATTATCTATGAAGGGGTCAGTTTCATCATAGCCGAAGCCGATGTCGATGAGATCCTGTATCCGGTCCCTTTTCTTCTTCTTTGGGCCGGTGCCCTGCAAATCAAAGGGAAAACAGGAACCAATAACAAAACCTAATTCAACACCCAGAACAATCATACACTCGCTCTGAAGTTAGCACACTTACATATTTACTCTCAAATTTCCTCGCCAGCTCTTCCACCTCGCGTCTCTCCTTGTCGTCGTCTGCGAAGGGGTCGCTGGGGTCGAGGGGAGGCGCGAGGCCTTTAGGGACAGATGAACTTGCACGCTTTACCTGGAGGGACGAGAAAAACTGGATTGAGATGGGATTGTGATCACAGCTGTGTGTCGCCCTCCTGTGGGTTACAGCATCAAAGAGCCAGAGAGTGGACTGGCAGCTGGAGAGTTGCCGGTTTGCTTCCAGGGCACTGCCGGGGTGCCCTTGAGCAAGGCACCGAACCCCCAAACTGCCCCAGGGGGCGCCGTATCATGGCTGCCCCCTCTGTAAAGCATGTGTGTGTGTGTTGTGATATGGAAGAGGGGCACGCACGCAAGACAAATTTCAGATGACGTGTTTGCATGTGATTTGACTCAATAACAACTTAATTTCCTGTTTAAACTTCCTGCCCTAACTTTGACTTAAAACTTAGGTATATATTTTGCATATGAACAGAGGTTTAAGTGGGTAAATGGGTGTCTGGTGCGCCATGTTGTGATGTTAGTCCTGTCACGGTAAAGGCGTAGTGAAGCTGTCATGTCCTCCTGACCTGAGTTGGAGCAGTAGTAGTAGCAGTAGTAGTAGTTGGAGTCTTTGTGTGGACCAGCTCGCTGTAGCTGAACTCGGCGGAGGCTCGCTCGTTCGGCTCGGTCAGGGTGAGGTTGAGGCGGACCGTCGGTTTCGGCTCCACCGAATCCCCGTCGGCTCCTTTCCCGTTTCCAAACGGATCTCCGCCGCCTCCTCCCGACCCGACGGCCGCCGCACTTCCACCTCCTCCACCTCCATCTTTCCCAAAAGTGATGTCGACGGCCTCATCTTCGCGGCGGCGCTTCTTGTTAGGCTCCGGCGTCGGCGGCGGCGGCGGCGGCGGCGGAGTGTTAAAAGTCGAAATGGTGACGAACGGCACTTTCCTCGGTTCTGCCATTTGCTGCTGCCGCTCCCCGGCACACTCCGGCGGGCGGTGCGGGACTCCGCGAAAGCGCCGCTGGCTGGGAGTCTGAACCTGGAGCGGGGCGATAAGTACAACCTAGCTAGCTGCTCCGCTAGCTAGCTTCAACAGAATGGGTGCTGCGGGCAACACAATTCCCTTTATCTCCCTTCAGCCTGTATTAATCCATAAAGCTCTAGCCCCGGTACCGGCCCGGTCACCTACGAGGGACTCGAACAGCAGCAAATCGCAGTTTTAAGTGCTTCCATTAAAATCTTAGTTAGCTACCGCAAGGAGGAATCCGTAGTAGCCATCTTGATCATTATTATCATTATTCAGCGAGTGTGTGCGTGCGTATGAAAAGAAAGCGGAAGCTACAGAGGAAACGGGTACTATTGTCCAATCAGAGAGCTGGAACTCCCCTCCCGACACGCCCACCGGACAGACAAGCGCGAATGTAGCGGAGGTGATTGTTCTGCACAGGCGGGATGTTTGGACTGAGAGCTGCACACTACAGTGAAACACACACACACACACACACACACACACTCTCTCTATCTATCTATCTTTCTATCTATCTATCTATCTATCCTTAAAATACAGAATTATAAAGCAATGTAATAACTATTTAACAAACAAGAAATACAGAGAACAGAGTCAAAGAACAGCTTTTAATGCAAGATGGGGTTAATAAAGGATGTACACATTTGGTTTGACACAATATACAGTATAAACATGTAATGGGGTGCATGTACATTTGACCTTGTTCATTCTTGTATGTGTTTGCTTTCCCCTCCAGCCTTATCATGTGTTATACAGGCGTCTGTGTTAGCAGTATGAAATTCCTGTTAGACTAAATTACATCTGGAACTAAATATGTAAAACGATTTAAAAAGTAGGTCAGTTTCAGTAGAATTTATGGTAAAAACATTCATATTCAGTATCTGGGAATTATAAAACAGACTGAGAGACAGTCAAACTCATGAAATGCTGTTTATTCGCAGATTATGTGGTGCATCTGAGCACTTCATCGAAATTGGAGCACATGTAATGGGTGTAGTTGGTACATCTGGGGTAAAATCACACCCTTCAAGTTCTGCTTGAAACCAATTAATCTCGTATTATCACTGAACAGAGACCAGCAAAGGAGATGAAGTCAGACAAGGACACAGAGAAGTGGTTTTCTCCCAGGAGGTCACTTTGGGTATTTTAGGCATGTCAAACAGCGAATTCCAGAGCTTGTTTTGACTGAAAGAGAATGTGTTGCCTCTGGTTGATTGCTATAAAGTTGAAGCTGTTGTGACGCATCTTTATTGCAGCAAATCTCAGGTGCAGGCAAGATCATTCTGTCATCTGTTCATGACTTTGTGCTCCTAAACATGGGCACGTGTGTTTGTATCACCCATATGGAAGCTGCATCTTTGTGTAATTCTGCATCCCCTCTTCTCTAAGCTGTGACCTCTCGATCACAGGCATAAAGACGAAATAAGGGTCTCCTCACAAACAGTATTTTGCCAAAGGCCAGCGTGAACGATACCGGCACACCTTAATGTACTATAACTACCATTAATCCTTGTTCTGCTGTCACGTCCAACATGTCTGCCATCAGTTGGCTTAGCAGCATCTCCTCCATTGGGGCCCATAGGAAAGAGGTAGAGCTCCAGAATTTCAACCACATCATCTAGATGGCACTAGGATCATTTGCTGCAAGTTCGGGGCAAATTTAAATTGTGATAAAATTCGGGAAAAATGTCATAGGGTCACCACTCTGATCATCTACATGTGGTTGAATTTGTCGGGTTTGAGAGAGCGCATTTCTCTCTGTTGAATCCATATATTTGTAATTCTGATTTTGAAAGTCAGTGCCTCCCCAGCCACGACCCTCACCGCACGTCACTGAATAGCTTAGAATTGAATGCACAATAACAGGGTAGCTATGTTTATACATGGCATTAGGCCCTGTTTAATTTAAAACACAATTTCATACAATATATATAGTAGGGGGGTCCCTGCTCCATCGCTCCATCAGTTTGGGGGTCCTTGGCCTGAAAAACATTGAAGACCCCTGCTTTTTAGCAAATCGCACAACACGTTGCTGTATATCATACCACACGTGTATGCTGTGTGCAAGTTGTATACATTGTAAATACTCACTTTCCCAGCCAGATGCACATTGTCCTCTATATCTACCGCATGTATTTTATCTAGCATATTTTTTGCACCAGGTGATTCCTTTCACTCTCCACTGTACTGGAACTGTTGCAGTGATTTCTCTCAGGATAATAACCTTATCAAGTGACATTGATGACATCAGCATTGGGGGAGCTACGGTGGTTCCAGTCTCTTCTCCCACTACTGCAATTTGTCATTGTTAGTAAAATGGAGGCAGTCTATACAAATGCCAGACAGCGGACCAACGTTTCCATCATATTTAGGGACATGCTTGGATTTAATTACATTAACTACAACTATGAAAGACAAGACTGTAGCATCAACCTTTCAATGATTTCATCAAGCCATAACAGTAGCGTCATTGTCATGTCTGAAGTGAATTCTGGTCCATCCATCTTCTCTACTGTGCCTTTGCCATGATTTCTTAGCTGCACTTCACTACATTAGGTGAGGTCTGTACCCGGTTAGAGGTGGGTCGGGTCCTTCGTGTCTCTGCTGAAGTTTTCCTCAAATATAAGGTCAAACCTGCACCTTTATGCAAGACAAATCCTAGTTCAACCACTGTACACATTTTATCAGTACCATTACATCTCATGTCAAAGTTGAGAATTAGTTTTAGGGTCATGCTCGCTAACAGCCTGCAATACAGTTAATAGGAACGTTCCATATTCAAGTGTTTACATTTTGTTTCTCAACAACTGTAGTTTGTGTAAGTGTGTTAAGTAGTTTGATGAATCCCTTTGTTGACAATGGAGCAGACACCGGATTTGAGTAAATGTCAAATGAATCAACACACATATGAAGTTAAACTGTAAAAAACAGCCATTTTATTTGCAGTCATTTAAGACCAGTCAGCGGTGGCACCACCCCACTCAGACACCTGGGCAGTGGGGGCGGTGGACCAGTCCTCTGTGGCGGGCTGGGTGCTCCAGTCCTCAGCTGAAAGATACAACACAAACATTAACATCTAGCTATTAAAAAGTACACAGCTGACATGTTTGAATGATGACTGATAACATAACTCACCAGGGAAGGTCTCACCGGTCTTGACAGGTGCAGCAGCTGAAAGGTAGAGATCCAAGTTATGCTTTTGGGTAAAGTCACTTTAAATGATCAACAGCACTGTCAAATCTAATAAAACAACTTCCACCTCATCTGTGGTCTTACATCATGAATTTAACAGTTGTGGCTCAGGTTACTATCAAACCCTAGTCATAGGACAGACGTCCTCATAGTGTTAGCGAAACCCGGCCGAGTCACTCTGGCACACTTCCGACACCTAAACACCGACGTCAGTGCCTGGCTTTAACAGTGTGCGTACAGGGCAGAGACCTAACCTCAATTACACAAGCAGCAGAATTCTAGCCCAAGTCTGGATCAATGACAGCAAGTCAACTTACGTGCAGGGAACTGCTGGATGGGCACAGAGGGCACAGCGACACCCTCAGACCAATCAGCCACCTCAGGCTGGGTGAACTCAGCCGCTGGGGCGCTCCACTCGCCCTGGAACTCCTCCTTTCCAACAGCCTTCTCAGCAGCCGCCTGCTCCTCCTTCTCAATCTGCACAGAGCACATACGTCAGAGTGATTAGAAACAATAGGAGCAATTAATAAAAGCTGCTTATGGAACACTGCAACACGTCTTACCTCTTCAGGGTCCCTGTAGAAGTAGAGATCAGGCATGACCTCCCATGGGTGATCCCTGGAGATGGTTCCCCTCATCCTGAGAACCTCCCTGGCCAGCATCCACCACATCAGACCCACAGAGTGGTGACCCTGCACACGGTTCAAACATGTTTAATCACTGCATACAAACATTGACCATCACTGCTTATTCTCATCAACTTGCTTGGTCGGTGGAACCATAATACATGAAGCCTGACACATTGAGCTATGTTCTGTAGCAAGACCTTCACCCCCCTGACCTCAGTACTTCAGAAAGGGGATAAGAAAGGTCAGGCATTTCTTTAGCACACGTCCTACACCCAGAACTGCACTGACAGGACAGCACCGGGCTCTAACTGTGTGCAGGAGACAGACTTAACAAAAACCTAGTCTGACTCTTCACTGAAGCACAGAGGTACATCAACCACCTGCTAACAGATTTCAGTTTGACATGAGCAGATGTCCATTCATGAGTCACCTTGTTGTTGCAGGGGATAGCGATGTCCACGTATCTCAGCGGGGAGTCGGTGTTGCACAGGGCGATGGTGGGGATGTTGACGTATGAGGCCTCAGTCAGTGGCTGGTGGTCGGCACGGGGATCTGTCACGATCAGGAGGCGGGGCTCTCTGAAAGCTGCCTGGATCTGATTGGTGAATGTACCAGGGGTGAAGCGACCGTGGAAGGTGGTGGCACCGGTGGCAGAGGCAAACTTCAGCACTGCTCTCTACAGGGGAAACAGAGGATTGTAAGTCAAATATATTGAACCTTCCCCTCATCTGTGGTCTTACATCATGAAGTTGGCAGTTGTGGCTCAGGTCACTATCAAACGCTAGTCATAGGACAGCCGTCCTCATAGTGTTAGCGAAAACCCGGCCAAGTCACTCTGGCACACTTCCGACACCTAAACACCGACGTCAGTGCCTGGCTTTAACAGTGTGCATACATTAAACAGCCATAACACAAGCAGCAGCATTGCAGTCTCATACCTGTCCGGTGTTCCTGGATGAGATGACGCACACATCAGCTGGGTTCTCAATGGCAACAATGGCCCTGGCAGCCAGCAGCAGCTTCTCCCAGGTCTTCTTCAGGTTGACGATGTACACACCTGCCCATTAAACACAGAACACTTTACTTTAGATATCCATTTGTTCAGCCTGTGGATTTGTGTGCAACCTAAGCGGAGTATAGGTGAAAAAAAGCTATTGCTCAGATCTCAACTTCCCACAGTATTCAGACACTCACCGTCACTTTTCCTCTTGTAGACATACTGCTCCATCTGGAAGTCCAGGTTGGTACCTCCCAGGTGGGTTCCTGCTGCCAGGAACTTCAGCACATCCTCCTCCTTCATTTGAAGGACATCTAGACCTCCGGACATCGTGACCGCTTTCCCTGCGTTACGAATTAGACGGGAGAGCTGGAAAGGAGGAAGGAATACAGGGGTAAGAGTTATATACATACCGCACGTGTTCAAAGTAATCTAAGATGCAATAGAGGTAAAGAAATGTTTTAATATAAAGTGTAATATGTTGCATCTCTGAATAAGAGCAGGACGGGTCTCCGCGTTACATTTTGTTTGACTTCAACCGCAGTCCATCACTCCAACATCCGGGGACTTTAGCCTGGGTCTTTAAGGTAACATCAGAACTGATCTAAATGTGTTATAGACCTTAACATAACGTATTCTGTAAAATGTATATGTATTGTACAAACACTTAACATGATAATGTGAAAATTAATTTGATGCGGAAATGCGGAGCACGGGAAGCGTCCGCGTGTCGGTGGCTAACGTTAGCATTGCACTTAGCATAATTCGCAAACGGACGGTTTCAGGCTAAACTAACGGAGCAGCTCGGTCATATACTTCTCTTTTAAATGCTTAAAGGTATTATTATGCTTTATTATACGTTTATTACACATTTAAGGTTCTGTTTGCAATAATAAGGCTGGTTTAAACTCACCACGAAACAAAGCCGTATGGAAGTCTGACCACACGGTGTAAAAGAGGGCGCTTAGAGGAAATGACGTCAAATTTATACCGCATATCCAAGCGTCTGATTGGTTGGAATTAATAGCCGCAGTTCTCGAGTTCCGTCGCTAGATGGTGTTGTGTGCCTCTCCGTGCAGTCGGATGGGTAACCCCATATTAAGACAATAGGGATGGAAAGACCATATTAAGACAATGCTGAGACGATGAAAAGCTGACTGTGTTGTGCAACGTTATTTGCCAGAGATAAAGAGTAGGAGATAATATGTACACAGTGGGATTGCAGCAAAGTTGAAAAATGTTTTAAAAGAATTTGGTTTAATGTGCTTGGAGAAGTAAGCAGTCATAAATGGACTACATCTGATGTAAACAAACAAGGACAGCGTAGACTTAAATAAGAGTGTTTTCAGACGCTGTGGTGCATTAGAATGCTTGTTAATTTGATGGGGTTGCGTTTGGATGAGGGTCAAGGACATAGTGGAGATGGATCTTACAAATAAGGCTACTAGAGATTGATTAGAACATGGTGTGTTCTGGGAAGTGACACAGTTAAAACACAGCATGTGGAAATGATCAAAACAATCTGGAACAGGGAGTTCAGACTATGGACTATGATTCATTCTCAATGTTACCCCGAGAACATACATTTGTTTTTCAGATGTTGCGATTGATCTAAACTAACCCTAACACCACGTGTCAAATACATCAATCGTAGTATGGATTGTTTCCTTTCCTGACAAAGATTAATGATGCTAAAACTTATTAATTGTGTTTGTGTCACATTTTCACACAGGTATTGTGCTCCTTATAATACTGTTAATATGTTTGATGACAACTTTTATATTAATCCAAAAGAGTGGAAAGGGTTGATACACCTGTTGGATAAATGGCTATTTTTAGATACTTTATTTGTTCCTGATTTATGAGTTAAGATTATTTTATTGGACGGTCAAAGAACATTCAACACCCACCTCATAAATTCAAGAAAATTGCTATGTTTACAGAAAATCTGCTTGGACAAAGAGAGAATATTGAAGTTGTCATTGTTTATTTATCATATCCAAGCACACATGTTCAATTTACCATAAGTGCGTAGAGATGATTGCATTAACTTTTGATGTAGTAAAGTTTTCAATATCGGATCAATACTGAAACATGGATCCTCTTGAAAAATACACCAAAAACTGACTTCTTTCTTTGGCTCATTTATTTAGCACATATGTATAGAAAACAAATCAAATGAAACAGCACAATTGTTTCCTCTTGCCTGACAAACTTTTACTGGCTGTGCTGAGCTCCTATTTGATGTAAAGGCACCACTCCTCCTGTGCTGCTTATCTGTGACTGGCTGCAGCCCTCTGATAAGTCTTTGGCCTTCGTGTTCTGGCAGACAGCTGCAATAAACGGATCATTTATGTCTCGCTAATCTTTTGGTCGTGTCCCAAATTCTTTCCACCACTTCCAGTGAAATGTTCCATATCATCTAGCGTGACTCAGACCAAAGTAAGGCTCAGACTCACTCCTACTTTCACTGCACTACAAAACAGATTGGTTAAACTTCTACACTAATCAGCTATTAGACTACTTGTAACACTGTAGGTATCAGGGTTTATCTAATTACCAATTTGACTCATTATGTCTCATATGTATTAACTTGAGTCAAATACTTCATAACTTTAAGAGAGGCAGTGCTATTGTGTTTACACCACCAGAAATATAGATAAGGATGATTCAGCAGATTTGTGGTGGTGCGTGTCATGAAGTAGGACACAGATTAAGTGCTTGGGGGGACAAAAGCTTCAGATCTCGTCTGGTCACTCTGACCCGATCACACTTTTCCTGTGTCATAACAAACAGCGGCTGTATCTTTACTGCGGGTCAGAGGTCAAGCTTCAGATCAGAATCATTGACAGCGACGAGGAAGCAGGCGAGCACAGAATGAAGAAAGTGAAAACTCGTGTTCCATTCACACAAACAAGGCATTTAGTTCTTATTAAAAAAAGTTAAATACTTTTTTTTTACACTTCAAGCCTAAACATTACAAAAAATACTCAAAGAGAAAAAACAAAAGCCTTCAGTTCATCTACAAAGGTTTGAAACTTTGCCAATGGCCATAACAGAGCAGCAAGGTTAAAGTGCATTACATAAGCTTTATCCTTTCAATAATAAAGCAATGGAATCCCTAGAGGCACATTAAAAAAATCTCAGTTAATGACCAGGAGTCCAGAGAAAAACAAGATAAGAAATAGTGTTGTGAACATACAGTAGCATCAACGCAGTGTATTTATAAAGAGACACACACACACACACACACACACACACACACACACACACACACACACACACACACACACACACACACACACACACACACACACACACACACACACACACACACACACACACACACACACACACACACACGGGGGAGCCCTCTGAGGTCACTGCCTCTCTTTCATGTGCTTTTCCAGACGGCCTGCTTAAGTTCACACTCTATACGTCCAAAATAACAACGGCTGGCTGTTTCATGTTAGTTTGTTATCCTGATACAGGTGTGAACGTGTCCAGTGAGCGGAGCAGGTGGTCTGGTTCATCTTCAAATCAAGTCCCTGAATCGGTGCAAAGCAAAGGTCTTCACACATCCGCCACCTCTCTTCCCGTCCTTACTGTCTTGGCGGCGTCTTGACTTATGTTGTTTTCTCCTCACACGGGCGTCTCACCGTCGATCACGCTCATGACTTCAGTCCCAGGCGAGCCATCATCTGCTCGTACACTGTCCACGCCATGGCGGCCATCATGGTCCTCCTCAGCGAGCGTGGAACGGCTCCCGTGAAGAATCCCTGAAACCCACGTTCCTGTGAGGAAGAGGAGGAGGAGGGGTCAGATGGAAGTTGATCACATCACAGTGTGTGTGTGTGTGTGTGTGTGTGTGTGTGTGTGTGTGTGTGTGTGTGTGTGTGTGTGTGTGTGTGTGTGTGTGTGTGTGTGTGTGTGCGTGCGTGCGTGTGTGTGTGCGTTAGAGCTGGAGAGTTACCGTGAAGATGATTCTGATGGCCTCTGCTGTCCTGAGCTGTGGATTGGACACTTGGATGTGTGTTTTGACCACATCAGCAGGTTGCGTGATCAGCGAGGCCAGCACACCTGCCAGGACCCCGCAGCTGAGGTTTGCCAGGGGGGCGTACACCGACTCCCTGACCTCTGAGGGAAGATCAGGATACAGAATTGAATCACACACGATCACATCGCCTCCTCGCCTGCAACCCTAATGTTTCATCATCAGCCTCTCACCCGTTGGCATGGAGGCCTTGGTCTGGCTGTAGAACATCACGTAGATGCCGGAGAAGGGAACGTCCCTGAGCAGCGTGGCCATCAGTCCAGAGAACAGAGCCCTGGGCCCCTCGGTCTGACACACACTGCGCAGAGCCCCCACCACGCTGCCATAGCGATACTGGCCACTCTATGAACCAGACAAAGCAGATAAAATGTGTTTAAAGGAAGCCGATTGTTCTGGGAGACGACACACGACCCACAGTGGGTGTTTGGACTGTTTGGTCCATCGCACTCAAAGCTCCCTGCTGACCTCAAAGCGCGTCTTAATGACGGTGACGGGCAGCATGAGGACCCCTGCCACAGTTCGGGCCCCGGCCCCCAGCAGCGCGGCGTCTATGGCCCCGGGTCTCCTCTCCTGGAAGAAGTGTTGCTTCAGAGAGTAGAAGGTGCTGAAGTAGAGGCCCACGCCTGGGATGGTCCGGACGAAGGACTGGAGGAGCGCGGGAGGAAGAGAGCAGAGTCACTTGGCGCACTCAAACAAATAACCATCAGATGAGGTTGTTAGAGTGACATTGAGACGCTCTTACTGGTGAAACGCCTTTCCACAGTCCCAGCAGCCTCTCTGTCCGCACCACACTCAGGAACACTGTGAACATCCCCACTCTGGCTGAGCTGAAGAGGGAACAAATGGAATATTGAGGTAACCTGTGACGCCTGACTGACTGACCTATGGTGTGTGTGTGTGTGTGTGTGTGTGTGTGTGTGTGTGTGTGTGTGTGTGTGTGTGTGTGTGTGTGTGTGTGTGTCTCTCTCTCTCACCCGGGCTGCATGCCACTCTGCAACGTCTGCAGTCGGGTCTTGACGAGGTCCAGAGGCTGGAAAAGCAGCGTGGAGCAGGTCCCACTGAGGGAGCCGCACATGAAGGCTTTGATGGCCGGGTGAGCCTGAGGGGGAGACATGGGGGGAAGAGAGTGAGAGAGAGAGAGAGAGGGGGAGACAGGGGGGGGGGGAGAGAGAGAGAGAGAGACAGAGAGAGAGAGAGGGAGGGAGAGGAATTAACTGAATGTCCTGAAAAACGTTCCATAGGTCAACATTCAAATAATGGCATCATTTCTAGTCTGGGACTTTCTCTCTACATTTCAGCTATGATGTCATGGATATTTTTTACATTACATGATGTCATTTAATAATCCATGTAATGCCCTTATAAAGGCGCTGACTTCAGGAAGACAGTAGCTGCAGATCAGACGGCGCGAAGCGAGGTTACCACGACACCCTGTAGTAACCTTATCAGTCAGCAGTGAGCTTTGACCAGTCAGACAGGATGCGCTGACCTTAGATTAGATACAAAAGACATCGTAACAAGATGTCCCCTGCTCACAACCCCTCACGCACACACACACACAATGTAAAAGAAAAGGCGTGCAGAAAAATAAATTGTAAATAACTTATCTGTTTTTCAAATTAAAACAATTATATTATCTGTTGTGTGTAGAAAAATGGAAACCCGTGTAGAAACACCACATGAACTGTAAAAAGGACAAGATCAGGATGGAATCCTTAAAGGAACAAGAAGGAAGTTCAGACTCACCAGTGAGAGTTCCATTTTTCCGCTCTTCTGAAGGACAAAGTCGGATTTCTCAAGGCACAAATTCTTGGTTTTCTTCTCCCACCTGTGCTCTGTGACTCAGACCTGACCAGAGGAGCACAGAGACGTTAATGTACTCCTGCTTTCATCCTTTTAAACAACACTAAACGTCTCCAATGTCAGCCAGCAACGGACTCTCTCACAATGGATGATGGGAGAGGGTACACACTACTTTAAACTGCCATGGATCGCGTACACACACAAACACACACACTGCCCGCCCAACATCGTGCTTCCCATTTGTAACCAACCAGCACAAGACGCTGCTATTCATTAACGAACCGAACTGCATCATGCTTCATATTAGGATGTCTGGATCTTGTGCACGTTTTCCATGTGAGCACGAGCTTGGATTGGAGTCATCTGAATTAGATTTAGACAAGATTTAAATTTAGGAGCCCAAATAAGGGCAAATGGAGGTCAAGAAAATAACACAAAAGTACAAAATTAAAAGTTGGAGCAATATGGCCAAATTTACAGAGACTAAAGACTAAAACAATACTCAAAGGAATATTTAAAATGTTTTGTATTATAAAAAACCCATTTACGAATGTTTTAAATATACTCGAATGTCTACGGATACTACTGTCTACTGCACTACTGCACTTACGTGAGGATGTGAATCATAAATAAGGGGGATTCATTTGAAAACATGTTCTACTTATTAATGGCGCATTCATTAGACTTACCATATCTTATCTGTAGTGTTGCTGTGATAACTCCTCAGCAGTGCGTGACAGCCATGATGGTTATGGTTCAATTACATTCAATAAAACACGAAAGCAATGTTGAATAAGTGACTTCCTTGGTTCCACCTCTTCCTGCGTGTCGCATTGACGGTTATTTTCGCCCACACTCACAGCAAACCGGTCCAGTCTCCGTGTAAATCCCTCTGAGTCGCTATGGCGTCCAGATCAGAGCCAGAACCACCAGAGCGCCCCGTTTTAACTCCTTAAGTGGACGCAGCAGACGGCTGATGTAAAAGTTGGGGACGTGAGTGAAACCGGCCGGTTCCTGTTTGGTGACGCGGTGTCGTAACTGCGTTGAAACCCCGCCCACTCAGTCCACTTCTGGCTCCTGATTGGCCATCTTGAATGTCAGCTGAAAGATTTGGAAGGTTCACTTTTTTTACGATTTACGCACAAATCTGATTTCACGCAGCATTTAAGGGTTTTTAGTTCATGTAGTAGAGGCTTTAAAATGCGACCATGCAATTTGTTAACAAGACAGAAACTTAGTATTCTAAAACAGTGCCACATGGTGTTCGCTTCACTGATGAAATACAATTCATTGATTCGTCACATTGTTCCAAACTCCTATTGATGTTACTCAAAAAATGACGTTGCCTTATAAATGTCCCACATAAAGACAAAGACAGGGAAATATGGTTTCAAATAGTGCAGTGTTATCCTACAAATTGTCGTTCAATTCTCGTCAGTTTGAACAATTAAACATTTCTACACTTTTATTGTATTGTGACTAGATTCTCAACAGATCCGTTCCAATTCTAAAACCTAAGCAAACCCAAGAGAATGAAGATAAAACTTGAGGATTGTTAACACTTTTTATGTTGTATTCACTACAAGCAGTGACCATCTTTTCCATCTAAATGATAAACGGTAGTTTTTATAGGGGAAATTGGGCTGATCAGACAGATCATCAGTTAAAGGTGATACATTTACTCTGTTCTTACCTCGAACTTCTCCATCTTTCTTGACCGATTACTCTGAGGCGAAACCGGTTCTGACTTGCTTGTGTTGATGATAAAAATAAAGCACCGGAGTGCCCCCTTTAGGTGAGACTACGTCATATCAAAAACAACCTTTTAGGGTATGAAAGGATTAAGACACGTGGTCCGGAGGTAGCAGTTTAGAAAGCCTCTTTATTGCCATATACCACCATGTCACAACTGATGATTTCAGAGGTGCAGACAGACATTAAACATGACAAAAGAATAACAGGAGATGCAGTTTCTGGTTCACTTTCTCTTCATTTGGATTTTCTTTAAAGTGTGAAATTGAGCAATCCTTTAATTTTGTGACCGTTTTCTTTGTAACAACACATTCCTCTCACTTCCCAGCAGTGTGAGCCAAAAGCCTCCCCTGAGCACAGCCTGCGAGGGTTTCTTCCCGGTCTTAGATCCTTGCATTGTTTGCAGAAAAGAATCCTCTGACAACTCCTCATGTCTGTATCGAGCCTTTACAGTAAAGTATATAGGCTACAGAGATGACATACAAGGCTATGTCCCAAAATCTACATTATATGGCATCAAACTACTGAATCTGCCTTTAGTTTGTAACAACCTCAGCTGTTGCTCCTTCATCAAGCTGTGCCCTGAGAATACAGTGTGTGTGCTGTGAGCAATAAACTACCCCATCACCCCCTTTTAAGTTTTACCCTGCACATAACAAAAACACTGATAGTGATAAACATAAATCAATGCATGTCCAGAAAAAAAGCCAACAACCCTTCCCATTATAATTCAGTTGTGCTTAAGGCTTTAGTGAATGTTGGCGTCGACTAGCATGTCCATGGTCGTTCTGAAATTTACAAGCTTCTGTTTGACATGTCTGTCCTCTCCTTCAATATATGAATTAAATGCTTTAATGCAGTGGTATATAATGTATAGGCTTAAGTTATTCGTTCATATCTCAGTGCAAAATGAAGAAAGATTAAGCACAGGTACGATCAGATACCTTAAGTATGTCAATGCGTCTCCAATTTTGTCACTGTATGGAAACTTGCCTCTGAATTAACTCTTGCATTATCCAGCCCAAAAGCTTTATCACATGTCGAGAACAAACCGCAGCTAAATTGATAGAATACATTGCAGCACATAAACCTCCATTATAAATTGAGGTAACAGCACGAGCGAGAGCCATAATAAACATGTAGAACTTCCATACTTAACCATTATAAAAACCTTTGCATAAAATACAATTATATAGTGAGATTTGACTTTGGTCCCCTTCCAGTACTCCCTCTCTTCATTTACGTTTAGTCTTCCTTCAATTACAAAAATAGATGCTCAATCCGAGCGGTTACAATTGGAATGTTTGCTTACAAAAATACCCCTCCCCCACCCCCCACCCCAGATAATGAAAAATTAAGCTCAAGAACAGAATTTTGGCCCAAAATAATGCATGCATGTCAGCAAGATTGTCCCAGTTTACTGGCTTTGTGTGTGAAAATGTATCAAGAATGCATAGATTGTCAATGTTAAACAGATCTGGGAGTGAGAGGCTGACACAAGGCTAGACTGGGAAGAACGACCCTAATCCCTGCCTCTGGTTTATACGTTTGCTCTCCCTTCTGTAAATACAGTAATGTTTGCTCATATATGTATTTGCGTCTACTTATGTTGCAGTTCAAATCCTCTAAGGGGTAAGCGGGCACTGTTGGCTGTTCATTCAGGTTTGGGCTCGGGGGTGTCGCCCTTGGGCTCGCTCTCCTCGTCACTTTCGCCCCCAGCGCGGGCGACAACACGCCGTATGGTGAAGGGGAGGTCGCCACGCCTAAAACAGGGAATAGCATCAGTGAGAAGGACAGCAACTAGGAAATTGAAACTTGCAAGACAAAGTAAATACTAGTCACTTAATACAGTTTAAGTTTATGGTTTGAAGTTGATCTATTTTCTCTTTTGCCCACCTGAGTTTGCTCTTCAAGCTGCTGACTTCGCGGTTCATGGCATCTGCGGACTCTGTGACGTCCTCCAGCTCCCTCTGGAGTTTCCTGCGGTTGGCATTGGCTCTCTGAGCCTCTTCCTCAGCCTCCTCAAGCTGACGCTTCAGCTGCTTCATGCGAGAGTTCAACTTATCTACCTTAAGACACAAATGCAGAATACAGAGTTACAGAGTTAGACATGAAAAGGTATTGATGATTTTGATGATACAAAACATAACTTTCATACAATTCAGAACACAAAAAAGGCCAGTGTGAAGCTGCTTATTAGTGACATAAGAAAGTCTGACCTGGTCTTTGTACTGCTCTGTGTTGCGTCTCTCGTCATCCACCTGGAGAATGACCTCCTTCAGTTTCTTCTCTGTGCGCCTCACAAGCTTGGAGGCACCCTGTCTCTCTCTAAGTCACGGGTACAACATTTGTTAGAATAAAGAATGATTTCCATCAGCAGCAGCAGAATCATGGACTATGAATCATAAGGTTTATCCCCAAAAGGCCCACATGCCTATTTATAAATATATACTTGTATTATTCATCATGTCCCACAGTAGAGGCTTTACCTGGTCTCAATGTCCAATTGTTCCTCCAGCTGAGCAATCTTTGCCTCCAGGGCAGCCATGTTGGCCTTGTACTTGGACTTGACGGTTCCCTCCAGCTCCTGCAGTTTCAGTTTCAGCTCCTTGTTCTGACGGTCAAGCTGTGCTCGAGCCCCTTCCACGCGCTGAGAGGAGCTACGCTCTGCAGTCAGCTCCACATTCATCTGGTCAGTCTATTGGGGTGAGACGGGAAGCATGAGTTTATGCTGAACACATCACTGTGACTAGGGTTCAACATGTTTGTAGTTTGAAAAAGCCTACAGAAACTTTACATTAAAACTCATACTGGGCCAATAGTTTAAGATGTAAGATGTAGCCACACTAAGTCAAAGCCTTATTCAGGTGGTTCTCTACAGACCTGCAGCATGGCTTTCTTCAGCCTGTCATTGACCAGCTCAGTGTTGCACTGCTCCTCCTCCAGCTCCTCCTCCAGCTGAGCAATACGAGCCTCCAGCCTTCTCCTCTCCTCCGCAATCTGGGCGCTGAGAAAGAGAGACGAGGAATACGGGAACTGGGTCAATAATAACTGATTCAGACATTAACACAACATTATCATTTTATGCGAGTCTGAGACTTCTTACTTTTTGCCAGACTGGTTGTTAATCTCATCCTGGAGCTCGTCTCTCTCCTGCTGTGCCTGTCTCTTCACCCGCTCTGCAGCTGCCAGCTCCTACAGAGGATCAACAAACAACGCCACTGTTTATATGCGACAGCTCTTGAAATAAGTGGCTTTTCCGACTAAGTGCTTAGAGAAGGTTTATTTACTTGTAAAATACAAGTAAGAGAGGCAGGGAAATAGAAGAGAGAAGAAGTGTGAATGCTGACCTCCTGCATCTGGATCATATCAGCCTCCATGCCCTTAAGTTTCTTCTCTGACTCTTTGCTCACGGCAAGGATCTCCTCTCTGGACATGCGAGTGTCCTCCAGCTCCCTGATGAGGTCCTTCATCTGGGCCTGGAGAGAAAAACAACAAAGAGCAAAGATCAGTCAGTCTGTCTGCGTTTGTCTTTATTCATTTCTAAATGGGTACTGATGCTTCAATGCTCCTTTTCAACCCTGTTCAAACATGAATAATCTGACAACAGCAGGACTTTTCAATGGAAAGTATAAAATAAAAACCAGATATACACAATAAGCCATTAAAAAGGCTTCCGGAGTGCCATCAACAATATAAAAGACAAACCGTCTAAGGCAGAAGACGCAACTGTTGTCCGTTTGTTAAACATGGATCTTATTTGAAGTCTACAGAGCATTTTTCTCAGGAATTGACTCACTTGGAGTTTCTTCAGCTGTTTCAGGGCCTCATCACGGTTCTTGTTGGCCATGTCGATACCCGTCTCCAGCTCCTTCAGGTCTAGTTCAAGCTTCTTGCGTGCTGCCACGGCTCCAGAACGCTGCTTCCTCTCATCCTCAAGCTCCATCTCCATCTCCCGCACCTGATGAACGTATTATCAACAGCAAGGTCACCCAATGCAAAGAAAAATAATTACATATGCTTACATCTTCTAAACAATGGTTACTTGGATGCCCTCTCTATTTTATCAGTACCTGTTTGATCAGGGCCCTCTTCTTCTCCTCGCCCATCTCATCCCGTCCTGACAGGTCCCTCTCATACTGGGCCTTCATGGCCTGCATGTTGACCTCCAGACGCAGCTTGGCATCTTCTGTGGCCTGCAGTTCATCTTCCAGCTCTTCCAGCTGAGTCCTCATCTCATCCAGCTGCTGCTCCATGCCTCGTTTGGACTTCTCCAGCTCATGGACCTACAGGACACGGGAAGAGGGAGGACAGTGAAGTAGGTCTGGGGAGGATAGTATGATGCGGGACTAATGGGAGAAGCCTAAAGATGACTTACACTCTTGCCAACATCATCCTTAGAGGATACCAGGTCCTCCATCTCAGCCCGCAGCAGTTTGTTGTTGCGGTCCACTTCGTCCTTGATGTCCATCAGAGATTCCAGCTCACGGGTCAAAGACAGTACCCGGGTATCCTTCTCTCTGGCCTCACCCTCAGCTCGGTCACGCTCCTCTGCATAGCGTGCAGAGATGTTCTTCTCCTCTGCCAGCATCTGGAGAAATTGAAGGGAGGGATGGGACAAAGTATTAAAAGATTGTCAATGTCAATATGTGGATGTAATAGATATTTACATAGTCCCCTCCAAACACTATACACATTCTCTCACCTGGTCGAACTTCTTCTGCTTCTTCTCCAGGTTTGACACAATCTGTCTGAGGTGGTCCTGGTCTACCAGCAGGTCATCCAACTCTTGCTGAACACGAGTCTTGGTTTTGTCCAACTTTTCGTAGGCTAAACATTTCTCATCCAGGCGCTGGTTTGTTCCCTCCAGGTCCCTTTGCAGCCTCTTCTTCCCCTCCTCAGCACTCTCCAGACAACCTGAGTCCTGCTCCACCTTCTTCCTCAGCTCAGCAAGCTACAGGGGAAGATGTGGTGTCACTCACATTTCAACGCTGTGTAAAAGTCATATGTTCTGCATGATGTATAAGATGTTGAGTCAAATCGGTTTTCTGCAAACAGCTTTCCAAATGTTAAGATCTCATCCCATCGTATGTTTTATGGAGCAAAGGTTGAGATCTTCGCTACCATTAGACGCCTGTAACCATACCTGAGCCTGCACTGTGAACAGCTGCTTCTCCACAGTCTTCTTCGCTTCTTCCTCTTCCTCCAGCTGTTCTCTCAGGTTAAGGTGTTCATCCTCCATCTGGCGCAGGCGAGTGTTGAGTGACAGTTTCTGGCGTGTCTCTTCTTGGAGCAGTTCCTATTAGAAACATTCAAAAGTGTAAAAGCTGTTAAAGAGTTGTAAGCAGCATCGACACATCTCAAGTGAAGTGTGTGTAATGTGAAATCTCTGAGCAGGTCATGTCTGCTGGGTGATGGTTTACCGTGGCATCATTCAGCTGGGACTCCACAACAGAGCAGTCTTTGGTTGCCTTGATAGATTTGCCCTCTACGTCGCTCAGCACCGTGTTTACAGTTTCCAGTTCAGCCTATGGTGAAAAACAAATAGCAGGCAAATCCTTTAATGTTCCGTTTGGACAGATAAACATATTTGCACTATACAATACGCTCAGTTATGGAGCAGATGTGATCCAATATCACTAAATGTCAGTAAAGTCAGATCTATTCCACTTCCTGCGTCTTATACCTGCATTTTGGTGAATCTCTCTGCCAACTCCATCTTCTGGCGCTCGCTCTCGGAAAATTTCACCTGCAGCTCCTGGACCTGACCCTCGGCCTTCTTCCTACGATGCTCAGAATCTCCTTTACCCTGCATCAGAGTCTGCATCTCGATGACCAGCTCGTTCCTCTCTGACTCCATAGCCTGTTTGGCCTTCTCCATTGACACTTTGTTCTGCAGGAAGGGTTAAACATGGATGAGTGTTTTTTACAGCCAAAAAGAAAATGTGCAGGATATAGACACAAGGGGGAAAATGATCAAAACAGAAGCTAGATAAAGGAGAAAGAAACTATTCAAATTACCCTCTTCGCCTGCTCCAGCTGCTCATTGAGCTCATCGAACGCCTGACCGTGTTTTTGCCTCATCTCACCCAGCTGCTGCTCGTGGACTTTGGCCTCATCATCCAGAGTCTTTTTCAGATGTGCCACCTCCGTCTCACGCTTGCTCCTGAGGTTGAAGAGCAGAGGGTTAGTTTGTTTGCCATGTGGTATACATCTTTTGATGAGCTGTCCCTAGATAGAATGTGTACCTGAGTTCCTGCTGAGCGGCTGTGGAGTCCAGAGTGTCCTCAAGCTCGGTCTTTAAGGCCTCCAGCTCTTCTCCCAGGTCCCTGCGGTGCTTCTCTGCCTTTACACGGGCCTGCCTCTCCAGCTCCAAATCCTCCTGTAGCTCAGAGAGCTGGGCCTCCAACTCGCGGATCTTTTTCTGGGCCAGGTTCTTTTGCGCTGCCTCCTCCTCAATCCTTAAAGGTAGGAACAGGTCGGAAACATCAGGAAAATGCCTCACAGCTATTACCGTAGATGCCAATAATAATCTAAATCAAACAAGCTAACTAACGTGCAAATATTGCAATGTTTCATGACTAAGATTCATCGATACTTTATTTATCACAGACAGGGAAATTGTTCAGTCACAGCAGCATAACAGTCGTAATAAATATAAATAAAAACACAGCAGTAAAAATACAAAATATTCATTTATGTCCGTCTGTGTGGTGAGGTGTTGTAAAGGGACATAACAGGCAGGAAGGATCTCCTGTATCCGTTACTGTAATAAGTTTACCAAGTCTGCTGGTGTCCCTGGCTCCGATGCTGCTCCCCCAGCAGACTACAGCGTAATAAAGTGTACACACACACACACACCTGGCTAGAGCCGCCTGAAGTTCCTCTTCCTTCTTGGCGAGCTGGGCACGGAGCTCAGCGATCTGGGCTTGCAGCTCAGCAATCTGGTCATGGATCTCAGTGGCGTCGCCCTCCAGCTTGCGACGGTTCTTTTCCAGCTCCTGCCGCTGCTTCTCCTCCCTGCGCAGTCGGTCTGACAAAAGGAAAGAACAACAAATGATAAATTATCTGGAGAAAAAATACAACCAGACCTCTCCGTCATATTCAGCCTGAGTGTAGGAGGAATCAGATGGATATGCAGTCCTACCCTCCAAGTCTGTGATCATGGCCTCATGTTTAGTCTTGAGTTTCTGCAGGCTCTTGGATTTCTCCTCCTCCTCTGCCAGGTTGGTGGTGAACTCAGAAATTCTCTCCTCCATTAGCTTTTTCTCCTATAATCAAAAATATAAAATATTGACATCCTTGAGCTTGGGCAACAACATTGATTTCAGTATCAAGAGGGGAATTCATGCTTGCGCTGCCCAATAATAAGCCAAGTTAATTTGTAAAACCCAATATCACATACAGTACAAATGTCTCTAAGGCCCACAACAACAAACAAGCTCTCTAGGACATCAAGGAACAATCTTAACATGTAAGGAAGGACTTGTGGGAGGCATTCAAAGTGAGATTGCCTCTCTCTGACCAGCCAGGTGTCCAACCAAAGGTGGGAAAAGACTTAAGCCTAAAGAAATGCGATTGATACAAATCATATTAACATTAACAAATAAAAGCATAATACACTTAGTCAGTGTGTTTAGATCTAGAGAAAACCTGGAAATCAATATTCCAGTCGAGAGCTGAACTCCCCCATCAGCCAGGAAACTATAATGTAGTGTAGGTCATCCTAACCTTGTTGAGTTTGTTATTCTGGTCTTCTAGAACCATAACATCATCATCTATCTTCTTCATCTTAGCCTCCACAGTGACTTTCTCCAGCTGGAGTTTCTGTCTGGCAGCCTCCTCCTCATCCAGCTGCTGCTCCAGGTCCTGGGTGCAGAAACAGAGGTGTGTTTGACTGTGCCAAATTGGAAATCTTTGGTGGGTCATGAATAAACTGAAGCTTCCCTTTACTCACTGTGATATTCTGCTGCATCTTCTTCTTGTCTGATGACAGATGAGAGGCTCGCTCCTCCTCCTCCTCCACACGAGCCTCCAGGTCATGGAGGATTTCCTCCAGCTCCTGCTTCCTTGCAGCCAGACGGGCTCTCATCTCCTCAGCTTCAGCACACAGGTCTGTTTCTGCCTGCAGTTGCTCCTGCAGGGCCATCTTCTCAGCATTCAGCTATAAACACAACAGAGCAAAACCATTGTTTTGGTATAGAAAACCTCAGACTGGCAGCCAAGTGTTAGGTGAGCTCCCAATATTCACTGATTGATGCTGAATATTTGCTTTCATCTCCCTACAGGAGACAAAATAACTGAGAACTTAAACGTTTACCTGCTGGTGTTTATCCTCCATTTCCTGGATCTGCTGCTCAGCAAACAGGTGCTTCTCCTTGACTTTATTGAGCTCTTCATCCTTTGCCAGCATCTCCTCTTCCTGCCTGCTCACTTGCAGCAGGGGCTTCACCTGGTGACAAATGGTGAAAAGAGGGGGAAGTTAGAGAGGACGAGTAAAGCACAGTCGGTGACAGCGAGATTTTGACTTTTCAGTTACAAAGACACTGGCTAATATGCTGATCAAGACTTAAGTTTCACCTTGGTGAAGAGTCTCCACCACTGCCAATTCCTGAGTTTAAGATACGCAGCACAGTTCCTCTGGATCACCTTCATTGCAGTCAGCTGCTGCTGCCTCTTGGCAAAGGCTCTGTAAGGCAATATCATATACACTCATTTTCTTTTCACAGAAAGGTGGAACAACATAAATGCCGACTATGTCCATTATGCTTTTTTATTATGATTTATTAACATAGCATTCAGTAGCTTCAGCTGTATCCAAACTGTACTCTTGAAAACCTACAATGTGAAGATGGTTTCTTACCTGCGGGCTATATAGCCTCTGCACCAGGCCTGGAAGCTGATGATGATGTCAGTAATCTTCATGTCCCTCTCCTCTTCCAGGTGAGCAAGGACTCCAGCTCTGAAGAATACTTTACTCTGGCCAATCCGGTACAGGTTTGGATCCAGCTCCAGGCTTCTGATCTAACATGACAGAATACGTACTGATCAGTCAGACGGCAGAGGGTTTCATTTGTGTCAATTCTTAACAGTGTGTGTAGGGATATTGTAGATTAGTACCATGAGCACACAGGCCTGCTTGCCGTCCATGAAGCCCTTGGGGATGGCGTTGGGAGTGAGGATCTCATACCTGAGCGGGACACATGATGGGATTTTTGTTTTACACATGCCTGCTAGGCAACAAGCAGCATTAATGGGAACCGTGTGTGTGTGTGTGTGTGTACAAGTCCGTCACCTCTGTCTGAATTCCTGGAAGACGATACGGTTGGGGAATCCCTGTCTGCAGATACGGATCCCTTCCAGAACACCATTGCACCTCAGCTGGTCGAGAACCAGGTGTGGGTCCAGTTTACCAGCCTAGGGGAGACATGACACTTTTGTTTAAAAGCAGTGCGACCAAACAGTGTCACCAATAAAACCCAAAGACATTTCACTGATACGTTTACGTTTGTAACGGTAGATAGGGACCCATATGAATCATACATTTATCTTGTATTGGTTTATACTCCACATATCAAACTGCAACATTTACATAGATAAATTATTGTGTCAATACCTTTTTCTCGTGGTTGGGAATAATGCAACGGACAAAGTTGGGGTTTGTGTTCCTCAGTGTGGCCATGAGCTTGGACAGCTGCTCTTTGTAGAGCTGGCCCACAGTGCGGAACATGCCCTTGCGGGTCTTAAAGGCACCGGGCATCTCCGACATGCCAGCCACCTTATCCAGACCCACAATACGGTCCACTGAAAGAAAGAACAATAGAGGGAACAAGAGAATAGAAACTTCAGTGACATCATTTTAATCATTTGAATATTTCACAATGCAAATTCAAATCAAATGCACGTCACGGGGTAGAAAGAATATGACCATTGGCCCTCCACTTCCTCTTGGCAAACTTACACCAGGAGAGAGCCGAGGTCACGATGTTCATGAAACCACAACCAGTGAAATACCACACAAACGGTGAATGCAGAGGGATGGGGAACGCAAGGAAGATGACAGAGGGGAGTCGCTAAAAGCCAGTGAAGTGTGTGGAGAGTAGAGTCACACAACAATTCAGTGCAGTGGGTGGAAGGTGTTTGTGTATGTCAACCGTTAGTAGATATTTGAGTGCAAACTATGTGAGGTGTGGTTACAATGTGTGTGTGTGTTTCAGGGGAGGTGACACACGTGGGGCGTTGCAGTGGTCATGTTTTTTGGTGATGACAAAACCAAACCAAACCCATGCAGTATATACCCATCTCTGCAGTACCAAAGACCAACACCAGGGGGCCCAAACCACACTATTTCACAGAGGGAGAGAAGGAGAGTTCATTGACAAAGCAACAGGAGGAAAGAACCACTAGAAGACAGGAATTCACTGTACACAGAGCTGGTGAACTCCACAGAAGAGCACTCACAACATTACTGAGGTTTTCTGTAAACAAACTGCTTAAGGTAAACTTCAACCTAGGCTTGATCATTAGGAGAAATGGACGGGCGGAGCAATGGAGAGAACGGTCAGGATAAGATGTGACAGACAAAGAATGACGGGGGGAAAAAATGAAGAAATGAAAAGAAAAGCCTGGTCACCTGAGTCTGAGTGTAGAATAGGAAAACGCCGATAAAAATAGGCTCTCTGACAATTCTTTACCTCTGAGACCCAGTGAAAATAAATTTGGGAAAAAGAAATAACAGACAGACAAAATGGGGCCGTACAGAGGAAGAAATGGACGGCACATGGGATTTGGAAGGTAAAAACAAAGGTCCGGATACAAAACAGAGAGAAAGAAAGAACTATGAAATGCAAAACAAACTGATTCCCACCATGGAAAAATATTTCCATATCAAGACACCACCCCTGCTAAATGAATACTAATACTGGGTGACCAGAACACATCATCTGGCTGAACTCACCATCCTTCCAAAGCTCAGAGACAAACTTATCAGTGGACATGTTCAGCAGCGTGGCAACGTTGTCATTCAAAGGGTCCATGTTCTTCATGAGCCACTCATCAGCCTTGTAGTCCACCTGGGGGAGAGACAGATTAAGTTGAGGAAATTACAATAATGAGGGATTAAACGTACGAGAAAAGGTAGGAAATGCAGCATAAAAGACTAAAATAGACCAATATTATGATGGAATTCAACCAAAAGGTGAAAGCAATGCTGGATAAGCAGCCAATGAGGATGCATTCTCAAACCCTCCACGTTTACCTTGCCAGCATAATGCATAACACAGAAGTCAGCCTCATCCTTCAGTTTCTTGGGCTTGTGGAACTTGGGGTGTTTGCCCTGCTCCTGGGCCACCTTCTCCACAAAGCTCTTGTCTGTGGCTTTAGGAAACCAGCACTCTTCATCCAGCAGAGCCAGAATACCAGGAGGACTCGCCTAGACACAGAGAGGAAAGAGTACAGACCTTAATGCCCGAGTGTGTATACACATGTGTGTTTGCATTTGTTCTGCAACCGATGCTTTATTTGAGCTTGGAAATGAAATGAATGGAAAGTGAATCGAATTTGCAGTCTCACAGGCTTCTCGATGAGGTCGATGCAGGGCTGCAGGTCCAGGCCAAAGTCAATGAAGCTCCACTCGATGCCCTCCCTCTGGTACTCCTCCTGCTCCAGGATGAACATGGTGTGGTTGAAGAGCTGCTGCAGCTTCTCGTTGGTGTAGTTGATGCACAGCTGCTCGAATGAGTTCAGCTGAAAGGATGGCGAGAAATGCGCTCATTAAAACCTTTAATATACATTTGTGCATATTGGTGCAGCTGCATGCGTCGTGTTACAGTGAGGTAAGTCGGAACAGTTCGCTGAGCCTTTTACCTCGAAGATCTCAAAGCCGGCAATGTCGAGGATGCCAATGAAGGAGGCTCCCTGTCTCTTGGTCTTGTCAAGAGCTTTGTTGATTCTCATGACCAGCCAGCGGAACATCCTTTCATACGTGGCCTTGGCCAAAGCCTCCACAGCAAACTCGGCTTGCTCTTGAGTCTGGGCCTTCTGAACGTAGTCTCTGCCCACCTTGATCCTGGGTGACAGGATGGCTCTGGTGAAGTCTGTGACACTCATGCCCATAAGGTGGCACACTTTCTGAGCAGCTGTGCAAGAAATAATTGAACATTGGAAGATGGAAGGAGAAAAAAAAGGAGGAAAGGGGAAGATTTGATTAGTTTATATACTGTACTTAACACTGGACAAGACGTTCAGATTCTGCAGGGCAAGGCAACATGCCAGAGCCAGCTGTGTGTGCTGAAGGATTACTTCCAACTCACCCGTGTTGTCAGGCATGGAGGCCTGGTCTGTGTGACGCTCTTTCTTGAAGCTCATGTTCCCGAGCTGAAGCACAGAGGACACCACCTTCAACATGCCTGCACACAGAGACGTTGCATCATAATGGGAACACAAACAAGCTTCTTTGCAGTACTGAAGAAATAGGTTGAAAAAAAGTCATTACATTACGTTACGAGCATTTGGCAGACGCTTTTATCCAAAGCGACTTACATTACATTACCACCCTACGCAGAGGGGGGAGCAATTGAGGGTTCGGTGCCTTGCTCAGGGGCACCTTGGCAGGGACTCGAACCGGCAACCCTCCAGTTCCCAAGCCAAAGCTCTACCCACTGAGCTACTGCCTTCCCACAAGGCAGTAGCTCTAGGCGGTCCTACTGGAATTTTATGCCACCTCCCTTACCTATCTGCTCGTCTTCAGGGATACTCATGATCCGAAAGGCCTCCATGGTCTCTGTGAACAGGTCCTTGTCCTGCTGCCCAGGAATTGTGACATTTCCATTTGACAGGAAACGGTAGTTGTTGTAGCCCTCAAGACAGAGTTCAGCTGAGAGAAAAAGGTTGGAAGGAGATAAATGGCAAAATGGAAGTTAGAAAGTTTCAGATCAAAAACTTATCAGTGTGCAAGACAAACAAAAACAATACTGCTTTGTGCAATAGGTCGCTTACAGCGCAATTTATCTCCAGCCCCCGTGAGCAAATAGTAGAAGACATGAAAAGTCCTCTCTTCTTTGGCCTGGCGGATGGCACGGGATTTCTCCAGCAAGTCTAGGGGTCAGTGTGTCAAGGACAAGGTTTGTGATAGCAGCTATTCCAGAGCTCTACAAGCCAACACGAGCATAGTAGTGAGACAACTTCAGGTTAATATGGACTGTAACAGAAACTGAACAGACAGTATGAAGGATACAGGTTTCAATGTTGGCACCAACAATATAACCATTGACATCAAAGTTGATCCTGATGAATTTTCCCTAGAAGGGGGTGGGAAGAAACAAAAGAATGAACACTCACGTGACAAAACCATTCCTAAACCAGTGAAAATCAACAACTAGCTTGAACTCTTACAAATCGAGAGGAGTTGTCATTTTTGACGGTCTTGGCATTTCCAAAGGCTTCCAGGATGGGGTTCGCCTGCAGCAACTGCTTCTCCAGCTCCCCCTAGTGGAGATAAAGAAAACGGAAAACAGGGAGAAGAGAAAGTGTTTTACATCTCCCACCAGCAAACACTTCCCGAGTGTAGATCCCACTGTGGAGCTTGTGGTTGCCACTCATTACTGTGGTATAATGACACAGCAGCATGTCTGTTTATACATGATATACTTACTTCCAAGCAGAAGAGACAGTATGTCATTTACAAATGACATGCTGTCACAAAGGAGGGATGAGACATTTATAGTAATCGTGAGCAAAACACGGAAACACTGAACCAAAGCATTTGCCCCCACACAAAACATGTTAGTGCACAAACTTACAAACTCCCAGAGGCCCAATGACGCTCAACCCTTCACCTGATACCCACAGCAGAACAATCCAGTGAACCCCAAGCACAGAACAAACCTGCCCTCAGCACATGACATGCTTACATTAAACCCTCACAACCAAGGTATTCTGAACCACAGTTAGCCTTTGCACACGTCTACACCACATGTTATGTCAAATGCATTACACCTTAGCCACATTATTCACCATTTAGGATGGTGTGTACATATAGGTTCATCCTGGCAAAAGAGCAAGCATGAACACATTTTCTCCAAAAATGGTTTTGTTGAGCATGTGTGCTTTTTCATCGATGTCTCGCTCATGCATCACATTTATACAGATGCATGCACATTTTCAGACCTGGGAGCTACCCGGGGTTTCATATGAAGGGTTTTCCACCCATTTGGCTGAAGATCACCCAAGATCCACCTGGCAAAAACATAGAACTGCATCACTTGCTGTTGCAGTGATTCACGGATAGAGAAAGGTGAAGAGTCTCTCTGTCAGAGGTCAGTGGATGGTTCGGTTAATATTTGACATCCATGAGTCCTTTTATTCAGCTTTCCTGTGTGATACCAAGATCACAAACTTAAGTACCAAGGTCATTACAAAACTAATCCTAATCCTTTAAAAAAATCCCTTCCTAAGCGATCATTTTGGTGTATATTTAGGACACACGTGTGCAGAAACAGGAAATCAATCCCCATGAATGATAAATAGGTTATCAGCGTCTCTCTTCCTGAACAGGTTTTGATTAGCTGGGGACAGAGCCTGTATCAACACAAGCACTGCCCAAAGAAAACATCATATGCAAAAAAGGTAGGAGCAAAGGACACTTATATTTTGGACTCGGGGAACACAATGTAGCAAAACAAAAATATGACAAATTCAACCAGACAGTTGTTTAAATAGATTTTACGCCAAGATTTTATACTGGCTGGAGGAGAACCGGTAACAAATTGCTATAATCTTTCCGCTTTCCTCCCACTTGTCCCACTATTGTCTGGGTGGATTTTTCAAAAGGAACACAGTGCTGCGGCTGATCTTGCAATACAAACACACAAACAAAAAAAACCCCCCAAACACTCGCCCGACCCTTTATTGGCTAGCAAGACGAGCCGCCTCTGCCCTTCAATAAATAAAAGTGACGCCCATAACAATTACACTCCAAACACACGAGGAGACAGCAGGGGAAAAATTGGAGGATGGGGGTTTGGGGTGGGAAGCTGGAGGAAGGTGATGACAGAAGCAGGTGGGGAGGAAGGGCGAATGGAGGGAGAGATGTAACTCACATGTGACAGGATCGAGCTGTTCTGTTGATGGGAAGAGAGAAATACAACAACCTCAAAAAAGGGATGATGGATACAGATGTGGTTTGAAATAAAACTCCACTGGGAGATTTGAGCAGCATCGATCATGAAGCTGGCAGGTCAGAGAACAGCAGTGCAGGTTTAACACTGTCAAGAGGCTGGATTAGGTTTGATTTCTGATGAAAGGCCACAGTTAAGTCGCCAAATAGATTACAGATGAAGTAAGAACTCCGGCCTGTACGAAATATCTGCGAGCCAGACAGTAAAGCTTTTACATCTGCACTACTGTTTTCCATGCCTCCAGGGCTCACAAGTCAATCACCACAATTTCCCTTTTAATGACATTCATTTGTATGGCGGTAGTACGACAGAACATTTGTCTGCTGTGGAAAACAAGTTGTCTGAATATGACAATGTGATGATGGATTAATAATCATGTAACGTTAAAGAGCTAGCTGCAATGGTATAGTCACAGACACATTCATATTGTCATAAGAGTATAGAGTACAAAAGCAGTTGATATAGTAAAGAGAAATAGGAACATGGTGTTCCTGTAAGATAAAGGCACAGGGGGAATTAGGAAATGTGCTTCACTTCAGATGGAGTGCAAGATTATGAACAAAGAAAACTATGGGGAGGGAGGTGAAGATTGAGAGATGAAGGCAACCTGATGGCATAAGGCAAGTACAGGAAAGAAGGTTTAAAGGGTGATTTGAAGGCTTGTAGCCGAGAGCCAAGACTGACCTGATCTTTCTTGGTCTTGTGAGACGAGGCCACATGAGCCAGATACTGGATGACCTTCTTGGTGTTCTCCGTTTTACCAGCACCAGACTCTCCACTAGAGCAGACCAACGGAAAAAAAAGTCAAAGAAACAGAAAGCCTGTGCAGAGAAACTAAGGGTTGACAGTGGCTTGAAATGCTGTGTAAATGATCTGTAACTCACGTGCAAAGAATGGACTGATCCTCACGATCTGCAGAGAAGATGTTAAGAGAGTTAAATATATATAATATTTGCAAAAAAAACA
This sequence comes from Genypterus blacodes, assembly GCF_046128005.1. Lineage (NCBI taxonomy): Eukaryota > Metazoa > Chordata > Actinopteri > Ophidiiformes > Ophidiidae > Genypterus > Genypterus blacodes. The sequence continues at coordinate 767,908 of NW_027466835.1, forward strand.
CAAAACAAAGTTGTGCATTATAATTGTACACTTGTTATCTAGAGAGTACATGCTGTTTTTCACTGTTACAGGAAGTACATTGGTCACAGGCAGGAAATCCATATCCGGCTTGCTCCAACTGGAAATGGGTTACTGCAGGGCTTCAAACTAACCAGCTAATTACCCGTTGGCTCCTGTAATGTGGTCTGAATGCATTCCTAGAGTCAAGCATGTAGAAATCTAGTACAAAAGTGGGATGGAAGTTGGTCATGGTGTGCAAGGCACATGAAGAAAACCACGCTGAGACGGGATGTAATGCAAAGCCAAGAGAGGACATTCAGGGAGTAAACCAAAACATCTCACAATACAATAACCGTCCAGGAAAAAACAATTAGTTGAAGCTAACAATGCTCAGTTTTTCTAGGGACTGCGAGACGTGTTGACATGTCAACTTGACTTTAACAGGGAGAAACAAGCTGATCCTCAACAAAAGCTGAACAGGATGCTTGCCAAATGGCACTGTTCTCCTCAGAAACACAGCCACAACTAAAGCACAGAAACAGAACTTATATATTCAAATGATAATAGAGTTGAAAATAGAATGAAGTCTGGACTAGAGACCGCAGCATCTTTGTCTTACTGTATCTATTCTAGTTCCAGAAGGATTGCAATGTCTTTCTATTGATTTGTGGTTGAAGAGAGGATAAACACTGCAACTACATGGATCCTGTGTTCATTTACAGTATAAACTTGGATGTACAAAACAAACAAGAAAACATTTTAGGGAATGTGACACATATGCATGAATCCTAATCACCATGACTTGCAGTTTATAGCTATGTGGTCACACTCCATACAGCAGCTTCATTGACAGTTGAGTCGGATTAAAAAGTAAAGGGGGGAATTTTCTCCAATCCCAAAATGAGTTGTAAAACCTGTGGGCCAATTGACTAAATAGCAAATGACGCTATTAAACATTTTAGTTTAAACTCCTCCTATAATGTTTGTGACTCATCTGGGTGATTGTGCTGGTTTGCAGCAGGAACTGTGACTTACCCTGCATCATGCTTCTGTAGGATGTGTCGGTGATGGCGTAGATATGGGGAGGCATCTCATGCCTTTTCTTGCCTTTGTACATGTCAACAATCTCCTCAGAGTAAATGGGCAGGTTCTTGTAGGGGTTTATGACGACGCAGAAGAGGCCAGAGTATGTCTGTGGAACAGTTGGAAACCGTGATCAATATAGCTGCACTTAGAACACATGGAATAAGAAAGAGTGAAGAAAGGAGAAAGAAGGGAATGGTAGAGAAGGAGGGTTTAATAGAACTTGAGGTGTGTAAAGATATAATTAAAGAGCATATCTGAAATGGTTGTATACAAGAGGAAAATGGAGATCTGCACATCTGTGTGTAGTGGAAGGAACAGGGCTGGAATCATGACAGGGGATTGCCTGGTTATTTGACAATAACCAGGCAATCCCTCAGCAACACTGAGTTGAGTTTCTCATGACTCCCATGGTTTGGTCTCCTTTGTGCTTATGTAATCTAAGCCCCACCCTCGATGAGTTAAAACCGACGAATGACCTTGACATTGTGAAACTCCAACTACTTGAAACGCTATCCAAGTCGTAATTCAGATCACTGCTGTGGTATTATCTTTTTTGCTTTCAGGCCAAGAGTAAAGCCTTTCTCCATTCCACCCTTAACTAATAAATCCACCCATACCCTTTACTGCTTACAGTCGACTCCTACTATCACTTATTTTTCTCTGCACTGCATTCCTTTGCTGCCCTCCCCATGTCTCTTGTGCCCTGATCTGCCAGGCATCTCCTTCTCTTTTGTACATACGCTCTCTCTCTCTCTCTTGAGAGAGGGAGAATCTAAAGCATCGGGCGTCTGGAGGCACTCAAACCAACCAGAGCCTGCCCCCCCACCTAGAGGGATAGGGGGGACGCAATATCAGGCTGTGTTGACGTGACCGGGTCACAACACAGCGGAACAGCGACCTAATCACTCCCAGCCCTGGACATTGGGATAAGTGGCATTAATTATGGTGGGCAGTATATAGTTATAACAAGATTTACATTCCATGTCCCTCTCAGCACACACATACACCCTTAAAGCTACATCTCCATGCTGCCCTTCATCTCCCCCTCCGGACAGCATTGTTTCCTGCTTCCTGTTTACAAGAGAACTCCAAACACAGAGAAGGGAGCAAGAGAGTGCAAGAGAGACAGCGAGAGAGAGAGAGAGAGGGAGAGAGACAGAGAACAAGACAGTGACAAAAGAGGAGTACGAAGGAAAGAGCTCTTGCATATGTAAACATTTTTTTCAGTGACAATTAGCACAATGGATTGTCCTAAACAATGGGGCTTAAGGTGACGTTAGGACAGAATAATACATTGGTTTGGAGACTGGCCAAGGCGGATTCTTCCTACAAGCAAAAGGGTGCCTTTATAGCAATTCTGGAAAAATGTATCAGACAATCCACATGGAGCCTAAAATAATCATTCGGTTCATAACACAGGAGAACCACAGGAGAACCAAACATAATGATTTCATAATGTGCTTCCATTTTATACTGAGGCGCATAGCACAGCATGGCCTCTTAGCTGAATTGCTGGTAGCGGGGATTGTTTCTGTGGGCTGAAATGGGCTCATACTCACATAAATGAGACCAGAGTAGTATCTCTCCTTCAGGTTGTGCAGCACAGACGCCTCATTCAGGCAGGTGAGTTCAGCCATGTCCTCCACCTTGCTGAACTTGGGTGGGTTCATCTTCTGGATGTCGTCCTTGTTCACCCTCACCTTCTTACCGGAGTCTGCCAGCTCTACCATACACTCGTCTCCGCGCTCCTCCCGCACAGTGCCGGCTTCGAAGCCCAAGCGCTCCGATGGCACCCATACCAGTTTCTTGGTTGCCCAGTCGGCCTGCGCCAACGGGTTGTTGACCAGTTTGCGGTCCACATACAGGAACTTGTCCGCGTCCGACATGGTAGCTGCGGGAAGAGGAAAGAGGTTTCGTGGTTAGAGGTGTGAAATTTAATCAGTGTTAGGAACATAACAAACCAACAATTCACCTGATGCTCAAATCAGATACCAGGTTGATTAAGATAATTTCAATGCTTTCTATACATCACACAATATTCAATGTAGTTGAGCTCGGCTGCCATTTAGAAAAAAAAAAAGGTTTGTTTGCTCCCCCATCCTGTCTCCATATGCAACCTCTGAGGCATGCAAAGGTCACCATGGGATGTACAACAGAGCGTGTTCCCGCAAAGTTGGGTCACCATAAAACACATCCATGTCAAACAAGGCGCCACGGTCCTGCACGGCCAACTGCTGTGGATCCTTAACCAAGCCTCCAGCTGTTGGGTCAGTGGAGTGTCAGGGGAGCTGAGCCAGAGCAGAGATCCAGGATCGTTTCTCGGAGGCGGTGCATATGTACTGGCCAAGCTACAATTTTAACAACGCAGAAAGGCCACAGTGGTTCACTGGTCTTTGGTTTATACTGTGAAACTTCCATGTAAACAGTTAAAATACAACTAAGGACCTTTGTGAATCCCTGTCACCGTCATTTGGAATGCATAATTAATTAAAGGCAAAATGCCAAAATCATGTCAGATTTGTTTTAATGGACAACATGTGCTGACCGGTTTATCTAAACAAACAGTCTGGGGAACAGCTGAATTCATTGTGTGCTTGAGGTTCATCTTCATACAATTTATGTTTACCAATGGCGTGATGCATTAGGTGAAAATCAGGTTGAGGTGGGGGGAAGGCTAAAGTGTCGTTTTAAAAAGATCACCTACATAAAACTTTGAGATTGGGAGGGAATAAAGCATGGGGCTAACATGAGAAGACTCCATATGATGAACGGCGTCGTCAACTAAAAGAAGGGAGCTTGATGGTTCTTCATGTGTGAAAGCTCATAAATCAGCCGCAGGTGACAGGGAGTGCGGAGGGTTAACCTATATGAAAGGTGACTGGACAAGTATTACCAGTACTGAGGGAACAGAAGACAGTGTTGCGTAACCTTTAGCCAAGCCACCCTACTCGACGGCAGGAGTCGTCGGAGCAATTAACTGAACCAACTGTGCTTTCACTGACAAGGGTGCCCCTGACTTAACAATCTCAATTATCATTCCGACACAACAGGAGCATGACACCATTTTCCCCAGCGGTGCCGGGGCTGTTAGCCTAGCTTCCTCAGATGTTACCTGACCCTGCGAGGGAACACTGAGAGCAGCTCCACAGTGCCCTTGTTTGCGTACGCTGCGCTGCACGTATGCAAACAGTACGGAAATCAGAGCACGGGTCAGGACCAGCCTATTCTTACACCATTAGCTTGAGACAGTTGACAGACACATGCGGATCATTTTGGCATGCAAAATGTGCACAAGTGGGGACGCTTTGCTGAAGATGCCGACAGGAAAAGCTTAGTCTGATCAAATCTCAACTAAAAGTGCTCTTCAAGCTAGATAGCGGACACAATGTGCCTGCTAAATCCGACACTCTAAAAGCATTGAGGCAATAAGGTACAATGAGGTTAGATTCATTACCAGAGGAAATGAGGTTATACGATTCCTTAGCTTTGCGAGAGAATGCTTTGATGTTTCTACCAATTTACTTAAAAGTAATACCGATCCATTATTACTTCTTTTCGAAAATGTTGTTTTGTTGTTTGGCCTTGTTTAGTAGTGGTAGTTTTAAAGATACAATTACTGTTACCCTTATTTAAATAGAGTGGATCTTTCTAGTTGGGTATCATTTTGACACTTCACCCCAAAATTCCATTAACTGAGGCTTCGCTCCAGACAAAACATAAACTGCAATTACGAGGCATTGCTCAACTGAACTGAGAAACAGAAATGTGACAGACCCTTGAGAAACTTAAGGAGAGGAGGACCAGAGCAGAGGTTAGTGTGTTTAACAGGGTTGTGTCTGCTCGGACCGTTCCAGAGCATTAACCTCCATCTGGGAGGGGAGAGCCATTCTTCTCATGACCCCTGCCTCGCTCCGTCCTCCATCAACGAAGTCTGTCAGGCGGCTCTCCAGCCTGTGTCCGTCACTAGCCCCCCTCTCCCCCAACTCTGCATGTGTGTCTCCCAACACTGAACCCACACTGTAACAGAGTGTGTGTGTGGGGGGGGGAGGACACCATTACAGTGGGCACCAGTGCAGTGCCTGTCCCTCCCAGTTGGCCCCCTCGCTCCCTTCAGGGCCCGACTTCATCCCTCTAGTCGCCATTCTCTCCCTCTCTAGCAGCCGCCCCCCCTCCTCCTTCTCTGTTTATCCAGGCGTTTCAGGGTCGCATTCCTCCCATACTTGCCCGTTATCAGGGAGAGAGAGTGAGCGAAGGAATTCCACAAATTTCTGTCCTCCATCCACCATGCCCCCCCCCCCCCAGCCTTACATCTTTCTCAGGCCCATTCTCTGGCTTTCCTTCCCGTCTTCCTCCATTTCCCGTCACATCAGCAGGACACATGTATGCACCTTATCAGTTTTATCGCTCGGATCAGCATCACCTCACGCTAGTAACACGCCGATGCCTTTCTCTCCTCCCCGTGTGTGTTCCCAAAATCCATGAAACTTCAGTTGACCATTAACTGCTCTAATACATTTACAGCTAAGTCACTTGGCTCCGTGCAGGGTTGAGTACAAGCTGTGACTAATCCCTTTGGATATGTTTCTTGCCAAAAGTAAAACAGAAGAGGCCGAGCACGTGTTGACTCACATCTGCAACATTTCACCATCGGGTTCAAGGTGGACGGAGACATGTTGTCCTACATGAAAGCTCTGTCTCAAACAAACACTTCTAACCATAAACAGACACATGCGGCTTTAGAAGAACACTTAAGCACGATCGCATAAAATAACTAATTTAAATCAGAGTTGGTTCGCAAGAAACAGAGTGTGACTGTTTATTTCCAGATTACCTCCAGTTTATTATTTGTTAAGGAGAAACGACGCAAATTGTAAAAGATGCATCACAGGCTGTATTCTCTGTTGATGCCTGCCATGGTAAAGTCACAGCCTGACACAGATAAGTCAGTGACACACTTCAAACGTCCCACTGCCTCTCTTGAGAGCGACAGGAGGACTAAAATTATTCTTACAGCTAATCTAGGTTTACGAGATGTGCTCTGCATGGAAGGTGCAAAGGGGCCTTTTCTTATGGAATGTCTACAATGAGAAATGGATGTCGATTTGACATTGAAAACACAACTTTGCACACGTTAAGATAACTGCTGCCTCGCAGCCAAATTCTCAATCATCCGCTAAGAATCGAGGCTTTTCTAATCCTGTGTTGCATTGAAATCACTGCGCTGCGGTAGGAGTGATCTCTAGTCTTAGCGGTTATTTACAATGAGATTAAGTGGCCTACTGATTCATAACATGGATTACTCATTAACTGAATACAGAGCAATTGGTAGGACAAGGACACCGTTATCCCAAATAGATCCCTGGCAAAATCCCTGAACTTTATGGAACCTGTATGAGACACTAAAGGATTATCTTCTAAAAATAGCCAAATGAAAATAGAGAGTTAGCAATAACCTGTCATAGCAACAGCCTACATAATAGAAAAAGCAAAGGTTAAGAGAGCACAGGCTAGTTTTAGATTGTGGTCTCCTCATAAGAGACCCAAATGTGGTTGTAAAGAGGGAAGTGGTGTCATAGTGGTGTCTTTGGGAAAGAAGCAGAAGAGGAACAAGGAAGAAAGAAAATGGAAGAGCAGCTGAGCTTCTCCAGTCCCCGGTTGCCCTGGTCGGCATGAAGACACCCACCCATCTGACTCCCTCTTATTCTCTTCCACTTCAGTGACTCCCCCTTGACTGCAGCGCCGCAAGGTATGTGCTTAGTTATAGTAAAGGCCAGAGTGATACTGTCTTGGGGCGGGAGCTTCTACTATGATATATATATCATATACAGTCCGGTTATGTGCATCCCTCACGGCTACAGGAAACCGTCAAACCAGCTGTGGCGTGTTGACCATCCCATTGGCAGGAAGTCACGCACCCTGTACCCCCCACCCCCATAAACTGCATCAGGTTGTCCTAAATATCATTCACTGACCTCATTCTACTCTTGTCCTTAACTGTCCTCCTTAAACTGTGACCATCAACCTAAACTGCCATCACCCTTATCTGTTCGGAATTCTTCCATTTGTAGGGCCTAAGGCAGAATTATAAATGCTATTGAAGCGGTCAATGGTTTTGAGCTGGCACCCCCCCTCCCTCCCCCCTTCCCCCAAAAGTGCAGAGGGTGGGGCAAGGAAAAGGAAAGAGGAAATGACAAAGTAAGAAAACTATTTTGCCATTTGTGGAACTTGTTGTGTGGATTCTTTCTTTGAGGAGGGAAGGTGGTGTTTTCCTGAGCACACGCAGAGCCGCTCCAAGGGCTGAGTAGTAAATTAAGCTTGTGCTGGAAAATAAACCACACTGCATGACAGATCCTCATCCCCTTTCCACATTATTTTTCACATTCCTGGCCCGAGCCGGATCCAATTTCACTTTGAACTGCAGGCCGGCCTGTGCCATCTACCCGTACCAGCTTTAGACCCCTATTTGGTCTGATTAAAGGCCTCAGCACTTCATCCACACAACAGCTTCCCGTGATGATAGCACTAGGTTCTCCATAGCACTAGCTTTCCATTGCATTGACAGGGGATATTTAGGTAACTGGAAAAAGTAACGCCTTGGTCCTACAAGCAGATGTTTGCCAGGATAAAAACAAATTCCACATCTATGATTCAATCGATAAATCTGATGATACACTGGACTAGATTGCACAATTACTTAGCCCTTCAAAGTGTTATTGACCAATAGGTTACGTAACTCAACTAAAAGAACACATAAGGCAGCCAAATGTTTTTAGTGGAGCAGATTTTAAATCCTCCACTGGGTACAGACAAGTCTAAGAACCAGTGAAGAAAATGTCTCTCCTGTGTCTTCATGCAGCTCCAGAACTTAACCACCCACCCTGTTTGCTTGTACAATTCATATCACCTTTTATCACCAGCTATACAAGGGCACTCCAACTGTGCTCGGAGCCACTCGCAGACAATCCCATCGAAAAACCACCTCAAGCAAAGCAATCACAGGTGTCAATGAGTGGAGATTCATTTGGACTGATAGGTGTCAGGGGGAGACACAATATGCAGCACGATTCAAAGTTCACAGTGCAAAGAATTGTGTTTTAAGAGACCGAGGTCAATATCTTGTGTAATCTCGAAAGTATCAACTACGTCTTTATAGTCACACGCCAGGTGTGTCGGTCACACACGCCCAACAACGGGCAAAGTCTATTCTCTGACCTGTAATACACGGAAGGGTGTTGTGTCTCTTATGCATGAAGTAATGTCTCTCAGTGCTGTAAAACACATGGCTTTGCTTCAAACTGCAAGTACATATTTTCACAGTCCAAATGAAAAAATTAAAAATGACTCTACACACCAGTAATCTGTGATAAACCACCAACAGTTCTTCCAAGTGCAGAGTAGGCGTATCCGTGGCACAAACCATTATCACAAGAGACTTCCTCAAGGACCGTCATTCCCAATCAGCATTGTGAACAAGGCCTTTTTTGTATGTAGTCTAAGTCTGAGTGCAGCCATTTCCTGGTATTGTTAAGTGCCACTGAAATCTTACAGGTGCAGGCTGTGTGAGTGTGGGGGTGGGAGGAAAGGATGGGGTAGTGGTAAAAACACAAACTGAGGAAAGGGAGGAGAAAAATAGAGAACACAAAGGAGCAGAGAGCACCTAGAAAGGACTGAAGGGAAGAATAAGATGAGGCAGAGGAGAGAAACAGACCCACAGCAGAGAAGAGTAAGACAAATGAACTGTGTAGGGATAAACAGCTGGGTCCAATCGGGTTGACGCAAAAAAATTTGTCGTTTCTGCCTGCCAATGTTAATGCAGAAACATAGCGTTCTCCATTCAGACTGGGTTGGTCTCTTTGCGTGAATGGATTTCATGCCGACTGCAGGTTACCAAGACATGTACAGTATGACACCACCAATCAGACAACAGCGACAAGCATGGCCGGCAAACGCATGAGAGATTTACTCAGAAATGGTAACAATAAGGTTTCTTTTGGCCTTAGCACATAAGCCCTTATTATTATCCAGTTTATGGCAGCATTAAGACATTGTATCTAAAAGGTAAAGTTGGCAAAGACAAGTTTCTTCGAGATTCATTTTGGTCTTCTCCCTGCACTGACAATCTACATTGAGGGCATAAATGAGTCATGCCACCACATGCAACAGACAGTGGGTTAGAAGGTTGTTAACATGACCTTAAGACCTCGAAACAGAAGGCAACCGGGGTCCAATTTACCAGACTGTGTCATGCTGCCCTTTCCAAGTAACAATCGCACACATACCATTACATTACATTACATTACGGTCATTTAGCAGACGCTTTTATCCAAAGCGACTTACAATAAGTGTGTTCAACAAAGGTAGATACAAGAACTTCAGGTCACAAGAAATCGTAAGCGCATTTCCTTCCTAAACCAACAGCTAAGAGCATAACTAGAGCTAGAGTAGAAGTGCAATAAGTTAGGTACTATGATGAATGAACCAAAAAAAAAACATTACATGTAATCTCTCCCAGGCACGATCGGCATCCTTCAATGAAACCTAGATATCCACAGGCACAATTGTTCAGACATCATCATTTCTAGAAGATTGAATACGCTTGCACGCCAGCTCCCTGTTCACATTTTAAGATGCCTGCATTTAATTTTGTTTGGCCTACAGTAAATAACTCTCCCAGGAGGGCCTAGGCTTGCGTACGGACATTGCTGACACATGAATGGTGGAATGTAACAATCTCTGCAGGGGGGCTCCATAACGGCACTGAAACTGCCAATAAGTGAAAAGAACAGGCCTCCAGAGAAATCATTGCACAACGCACTGCCAGAGCTTAATTCATTACTCGACTGCACTGACGGGGTACGACATACTGCCTTAATGTCCTCCAGTGAGCCCTTTAAAAAAGGTAACACAGTGTTACCAGCCTCAAGACTTGAGGCGCGGCACAAACCACCTTTCCCCCTTGGTTGAAGTGAGAAAAGGGCAACATAAGGGCCAATAAGTATTCCGGCTAACTTTCAAAATAGGAATATTCAACGGGCACCTTCATAAACCAAACTATGTACATCAAATACCCAACCGTCATACACCAAGTAACATTCAAACCACATTCGCACAACATCCGTATGCATAGTTCAGGGCTGGGCTGCTCTATGAAACATCCTGTCATCCTCCCCCCACCATAGGGGAAAACATCAGTGAAGAAATAATGTAGATTACATTTCACTAAACACTAACATTTATACAACGCGGTTTCCATAATAAGTGCTACAACATAATTGATGACACCGCAAGTTCAACATCTACGAGTACGAGAAAACTTATTAGCCTGGCAAGCTCAGTTGGGGATTTCATAGTTTCTTGGCAAGGGACGTGAGCTGGGCAAAGGTGTATGGTTATGATTAGTTAAATTGAAAGCCAAAGGGTGATGTTCACTCCCTCTCAGAGCACTTTGGACAATGGGAAGCAGACTGAGATGTTGCCTCGCCAGAGTTGTTAAGTGTTCTAATGCCCAAGCTGACATGACAGAGGGTTGAGGCCTTAATTTGACGCAAATAGTGCCACGCAGAGCAAACAATATGTACACAGAGGTACATAGACCCACAACATATCTAAATCTGATAAGGGTCTGGCACATTTCAGTCTATCGTGAAAATGTGTGACTGGAACAAACTGTGTAAATTAATAAATATGTGAGTTTGTAGCATACCATTAGGCTGAAAGAATGAATGAAACGGATATTTGATGTACTGCAGATTTGAACAGATGATACGAGAATATAGGTAAATAATATATCACTGAATCAGTCTACAATATGGGCTATAAAACTGTTTGTCTAAATGACCTTGGAAGAAGTCAAATTACGTGAGATTACAGATATTTGAAGTCTCCCACAATTGCAATAATAGATCCACGTGAGACAAACCAACGCCCAACTTGGTCGCAGGTAATTCCATACCCGATTAAACATTGATCAGTGCTGAAAGTAGCTGTACTTTAGTGGGGAAGGTAAGCTAATCACCCCGTTTTTGGTTAACTAAATCAATCCCAAACGTATTGCTTACCCTTGTTGTTACCCGTTTTTGGCATTTGTGAAATCTTTAAGGGCCCTGCACTCCTTTAAACTGGCAGAAAGTGCACAGACGCAGATGGCATGGTTGAATGAAGCTGAGCTGGTCAGCGGTGGAAAAGCACAGCGCGTTTTCAGTCCACCAAGAAGTGACGTCATACCGCCAGCCAGACGTTTGAGAGGCCACACACAGCGTCAGTTTCTGACCATTACGAACCCAAACCTTAACTCAAAGACGTCACGAAATTACGTCCCGTTAGAGTGTAAAGTCGGTGCTAACTTTCCACAAACACCGGCCTTTTCTCTAACTCATTCAAGCGAGTCACTTCCTGGCGCTGTGGTTTAGCTTCTCTCTAGCTACCACCAAGTTCACGTCATATTCCACCCCCAAAACGTTACACTGGTACATACGTTTAAGTTCAAAAACCGACAATAAATGTACACGCACGATGAAAAGTTACACGAAAGTGGTTTTAAATCTAGCAAAGAAGCGCCACTCCACCCGACGAGGTTGTTGAACTTGAGCAGTTTCCGTCTTCCTGGTTAACTGCACTTGCTAGCGGCATGAGTCGGGGGGGACTGCATGAGTAATCAAAGAGTACATAAGAAAGCAGCACAAGCAAATGTGTTTGATTTGAGAGAATTACCTGCTTTGTTCAGGTGCAGGACGCCTTTCAGATAGTGGCTAACAACAACCGGGTGACTCAGTCAGTGTCGCCGTAAGTCAAACTTCTTTTCAGGTCGACGGCAGAGAGTTCAGGCTAGACTAAACCACTCGCTTCCTCCCTCTCTTTCTGTGATTCAGTCACTCTTTCTCTCTTTTTTTTCTCTCCTTCTTTCTTCTTCCCTCCCTCTTCCACTGGCCGCTAGCTGGTTCACGTAATTTCACTCTGCGTAGCCACTAGCCAGCCGGAGCCGGGGTGCGGTCCAGGACGAGGTGGGTCCGGGCCCTCAGGGTCACGCCCCTCGTCTCTATAAGCCAATGGTGTGACACTCCTCATACTTTGGGCCAATCGTATTCGGCTAAAGGCGGGGCTAAGTGGAGGAGTGACAGCAGTAGGGCAGGGCAAAGAAGTAGCGAAAAGAGTGAACTTGAGAGAGTTAGGAGGAGGAGGGGTGCCGATAAAGCGTGTTTAATGAGAGAGGTATGTGCATACTAAGGATTTTTATGACCATATAAGTACCCTTCACTTTCAAGATGGCCTGCATCATCCAGGTTCTCCCTAGTGTGTCATCAGGATCTAGTCTGACCTCTGGCTGCTTTGAAAACAAAAAGCTGTGAGAGATTTTAGGTTAGGTGGCTACTATTTCTGATAAAAAATATCACTTATCACTAAATGTGAATGGGATAGATTTTGCTATTCACACCTTAATATCAGCAATAATGGCAATAAAAATATCTTCTGCCAATGTGTAGAATTAGTTCAAACTATACACCTTGGTCCTTTTCAGTAGTAATATGGAGCTTTTATCAACATGATGATTATCAACCTGTCTACAAGAAGGTCAGAGGTCATGCTAAGCTTCACAACAGGGCCTCTTACACAGATAAGGTTTTATTGTGTCTCACTGTCTGGCCCATGGACACCGGGCCAGACAGTCAGACACAGCTTGAATCTATACTCACTTGAATCACTATGAATCATAGCCCCCTTTTAATACTCAGCCACCTTATCACCATTAGACATATTACATATATACATGTAAAGCGACTTGTTCTGTTCCTATGTTGCTGTACATAATAATCCCGTCAGAATTTCAGATTTCAATTTAAAAGTATACTCTCACTTAGCTGTAGTGCCATCCAGTTGACATGGATGTAGTTAGACAATGCAAATACAAAGAACATCTTAAGATAGAAATTCTATGTTAAATATATATTTGAAGATAGGTGAGTTAAGAAAACTGAATCTGAGTAAAATTATCCATGCATTATCCCATAAACACATAAACAGCACTTTGGTGTTGGTGCTCCTTAGGCTAAGATGAAGTATGAGGTACAACACATAAACATCACGTACACACGTCATGTGCCACAGCAGATTTACCTTCCAGGTAAATTTAGTTTCAGGACTAGACATGTTATTACTACATGGGAACCGCTGCGGGCGATAGCATAATTAACGACTTCAAATCACTCCTGATGTTTATTTTTCTTGCCTTGCTTCTAGACACTCCAGGTTAGAGGATGAGACGGGGCAGTGAACGGTAGAAAGAGACACACGGAGAAAAGGCAAATAAAGAAAACAAATGAGAGGTTTGTGGATGGGGGAATAGGAAAGTGAGAGAGGTTAAGAGTGAACAAAAAAGGGATGACTCCAATGATAGATGTGGAGATGATATGTCTCCCGAGTCAATGCCAAAACACACACACACACACACACACACACACAAGAATGGAACGATACAGTGTGAACCTGTTTACCTCAAATACTCTTCTGGGATTCAGATTTTGGAGATCTGAGCCCAATCCGCTGAGTGGAACTGAAGGCACAGGGCCAATGAACATGCCCCAACCAGCAGGGAGACATTAGCGATGGAAAACCTTAATTTTTCACTCACTCTGTATCAGCGGCACAAACCTCAACCAAAAGAAAACGTATCATAATGGCTAGGGGTGAAGTTTTAGAGATCACAGAGATATGTGTGATAAATGCAGATAAAAAAATATACAAGATGTAAATGTCATTCTACATTATGAACAAATTATATCATTTATTGCCTATCTTATCTTCCCTTCCTCAATTAATTGTGGCAGTGATATCAGATAAAATCCCACAGCATGAAGTGAAGCAGATGAAAGTGGTTTGGCCATATGAGATGTAAACAACTTTGTAGCACGGCCTACAGCAACAAGCACATGATGCAAGCGTGGAATCTATAACTTACGTCACAAACAGCACAATCGAATTATGAAAATTATGCAAGAAGCATTCAGCAAAAAAGACAAAAGCCCCTCCTGTGTCCATCTGCCCCAAGAGAGCACCTATGGCATGGTTGACATACACTGGAAGACCACATTTTTCTGTTCAACGTGTGATTTACGTGTGCTGTGTGTCATTATGACAGGAATGTCTGTGTGTATCCCCAAACGTTTAGCAGCTGGACATCACATGCATGTCCAGCGAAACACTGGATATTGAGCATGCTCGGAAAAATCAATACATTCCACACTCTATCCCACTCTGGGACGGATGGGAAATAACTGAAACCTCAACTGAGAGTTCAAAGGTCACATGTTCCCCTTCTCTCAGCAGTACCAGATGTAAAAGGAGTAGAGAGCTGAAAAATGAATAGAGAGAGAGGAAGAAATTGGACAGACAAATATGTCAAAAGGAATTGATTAAAATGTGAATCAGAATTAAAATTAGAATGGGAAATTTTGTGCGTAAGTGAATACGTGTTGCAAGAATGATGTCAGACGGGACTTTGGGAACACAACATACAAAAACAGTTCCATGTATTTTTAATTATCAGATGGGTTTGGCTGTGTTTCACTCTATGTTTAAGTCCCAAATGTGAAAAGACAGAAAACAAAACAAGTTGGGAAATGTAGTATTAAAATGCATGCATCACTGTGAATGACCAAATATGGACACTTCTGACCTCACTATCTCCTTCCCTCCCTCTTCCCCTCCCGCTCTCCTTTTCACAGTGACCTAGACTCTCTCTCTCTCTCTCTCTCTCTCTCTCTCTCCCTCTCTCTCTCTCTCTCCCTCTCGCTCTCTCTTTTTCCTTCAGTTGGTTGTAATAGCAGCAGGGTGTGTCTGCAATTCAGGGCGTGTAAAGTCATTATATCATCTAGCCGGAGAGAAAGGGACCCATTCAGTGACGGAATGTTAAAAGAGTAGTATGTTAACTCACTGACCATGTTCATGGTGTAATTACTTGTGTGATTTCATGTGTGGGCATTCATGCAATAGTGTCTTAGTGAGAATGTGTGTGTGCCCTCATGCATGCACACGCATTCAGCTCAGATTTGTGTCAAATCTGAGTGTGAATTGGTTGTTTTCTGCTCCTGTTTGACCCACATCCTCTTCTCTATCCACCAATGCTGTGCACATTATGAAAAAAGAGTTACACACACCAAACGCTGCTATTCCCTCCAGCAAACAATCAGCGGGTTTTGGGTTTGACATCAATCATCGAGTCATGTATGAACTCACTGCCAAGAATATGTACGCAACTTGCTTTAGTTCACACAGTCATTTCACATCCTGAGAGTGTGTGTTTGTGAGAACATCCCTCACGTCAGTGTTCACACAAATCACAAAGAAGAGCATTGTAGGTACGCAAAATCAGGCTCTTAATGTGTCACTTTAATCTGTTTTATGTCCTTTACTCTTAATTCTACTTCGCAATTCCTCCACCCAACTAATTTCCTAAGTAGTCAGTACACAGGATGGAGTGATAAGGAACGTCAGATCATATAAGTCAGTGATCAGGAATGTGGAATAGAGGGGAAATATTCAAAGCCTTGCATACTTTTGCCTCCATATTGGTTTGACAGCATCTCAAATCCACTCTTAAGTAAATTTGGTATTGTAAGCCATGTGTACGTTGAATGGGAAAAAGATGGAGTGATAAACATTAACAGTAGCTACTTTGTCTGCGTCTGGCTGGTATTTGTCTGGAATACAAAGACGAGCTAACAAGTCGGAGGGCAGCATGTGTTGAAGATATAAATACGGCTATGAATTTACTGTAAACACAGAATACTAGGCCGTGCCAGATCTCTCCTCCACACAAATCTATACACTTTCACACAATAACACACAAGCCCACAAACACACACCTCATACACACATAGAAAAGCCACTTGGCATGGTGACGCAGACAATTTCAGTTCAAACAAACACACGGCGAGCATTAACATTTCCACGCTCTGAGAAACGTAGCCACACTGGGAAAGAGTTGGAGGAATTCTGCAACTCTCCCTCTCAGCCCGTTTGTTCAGCAGCAGCTGGCTTCCCCTGTCTATTTTTGCCTTATATGGTCACAAGAGCGGTTGAGCAAGAGAGAGAGACAGGGGGAGTGAGGATGGAGGTGTGGTCTATTGTTTTTGGCGGAAGAAGTGTAGGGTTACATGCCGCTCTTGAACCTTTGGAGCCTGCCGTCATCCCCTCAGTCACCTCTTTCCTGTGACTAATGGCAGACCAAAAAGATGAATAGACAAAGAATGGTGACATTGGACATCAGGGGTGTGTGTTTCTGTGTGTGTGTGTGCCTAAGAGGCCTGTCTAGTGTGCAGGCATGTAATCCTGAGGCCTCGACGCCATTCACTGACTGGAAATCTCAGGCAGAGAGAGACAGACAGTGGAGTAAGAGGTTAAAAATAGCTGAACAACAAAGGTGCTGGCCTGTTGTTCCGAGCCACTGAAAGAATGCAGGAATGTCTTTCATTCAGCACATGAAAAACGTTTTCATACATCAGAGCGACTCACACCTGATTACGTAATGCCAGTGGAATTCCTCCCATTTAAAAACCGCTGGGCCTCTGTCTCCGGTGGCTGCTGAAGCACCCAGCTTTGCATGAATACGTCCCTGGGCTTTATTTGCAATGATCTAATCCAAGCCAGGGCATCTAAAAGTGCAGATGGAACATGTCCGATGATGTGCTCTTAATAAGTAGTGTGGAGGGCCTCGGCATGATCCTGTCAGCTGTGGGCTCTGTAATAACATGCCAGGATAGGAGGGCAGGCTGGGTGGGAATGTTCATCGCTTAGCAAGTCGTGAGAAAAGAGGGAATGACGAAATGATGACTGGAGAGAATCTGAGCCCAGGTGCTCTCTTCTCCTGATGAGTGTTTCTACAGGGCAATGAGCCAGAGATCACCTCATCTAACTGTCTATAAGAAGTAAAAAATAAAGAAGCTATGCCACACTGTACCCAGTATCAAGAACATAACGTTTCAGAAATCATTGATTTAAGCTGAGTATCACTGGGCCCTGTGGTATTACAGTCAAACTACTTGTTCAATTAGGAGTGGTTTAGATTTCTAGCAATGCATCATGTCATGAGCTTTCGTTGAGCTTGAGCAGCAATTAATGTGCTTCAGTTCAACTGCAATATTTCTCTCTGGGATGTAGTTTAGTACCAGTATAACGTGCAACAAATGGAAATAAGCAACTAAGGGACAAACTTAACTGAGCAGCTTATGTACATTACATGAAAACTTACAGTATCTGCTCATTTGTACAGAATATATATTACATATAAACAAGTAAAATATTACAAATGATTGATGTTACAATTCCACTGCAACCTGTTTCATAGGGAAAAAATGCAATCCAAATAACTCCTCAGCAAATCCATTTAAAGGTTGGTCATAAATATGATTTGGTGAGGAGTGATGTGGGGGATGGTTTTTGATGCTTTGGCTCAAAATCTAGGCAGCTCAGCACACTGATGTATGACGTAACTAACACCTGTATAAATACATATCAGCCTGCTCCCCAATATATAGAGATACAGAATAATAAATAGCAGATGGTCAGTGTCAAATCTAGTGAGTAATTACTGGAGAATGTCTGATACGAAGATAAAACAGTAAGTTCAGGAAGACAACATCGGTTTTTAGGGGGTTTGTGAGCAAAATCACTGAAAAAATGATTGAACTCAAATTAATATATGTACACAAAGCAAGGAAAACTACTCAGTGAGCTAAGAGATGGAATATTAAAGGAAGGTTAATACTTCGCCTCACCCTTCCCCACCCACATGTCTGTAACAGTTAAGTCCACTCCACTGCCAGATATCTACACACCACATTAGGTTTGGGCTTAAAAGTGTTGATGTCATCTGTAGACAGGCTGTTCAAAGCCTGGAAACACATCTGGACAGGTGGTCTGACATCCTAACTTGATGGAAATAAGAGGCAGTGATCTATACATGTGATAAATAAAAGATAAAAACATCATAAAACATCAGAGTGAGATGATCCACCAAAACAATTTAATTGCACCTTGGCATTGATTGTTCAAGTCTCTGGAACTACCTTGTGTGACTCATCCCTCCAGAGTGACTTATAGGGGGCAGAGGACATTTGGTCGGGAGGGGGAGATTTGGAGAAACATCTTAAGTGGAGGCTGATGAGAGGGTTTGATATAGCGTGAGTAACACCTACCTGTTCAGACACAAGGCAGAGATGAGGGGTGGGGTGTCATAATAACAGGACGTACGAGAGCAAGAAGTGCTGCCATATTTTAAACTAACACTTAAAAAAACTCAGTGTTGCTGGAACTCCTCTTCCTCCCATTTTAACTCCTACATCTGGGCAAACATCAAATCAGCATCCTGTCTCTGCATCCCACAGGCCTGTCAGGACAGCTAAGAGAGGCCAAGTTCATCATTTAAATAAGGCTTTGCATTAGATAGGAGCAATAAAATGCCCATTCCATCCTTTTGTAAACGGAGACAAAAAAACAGTTTAAGTACAGAACATCTTTCAAGTCCTTTATTGCTTGACTTGGTCAAAATATGTCGTTTATTTGAATAATAAACCACATACGGCAATTCCTGCTCATCTTTACTTTCATTGTCAGGACACAAAGACAGACGTGGACACGTACAAAGAGGCGCATACACACATGCGCACAGACAGACACAAACATTCCTTCCTCACATTATTTAGGCATAATGGTGTAAAATGATTGTGGCTTGGTGATACTAAAGAAATGCCACCCCCATGTGGACAAATACAGGAGCTACAGATAATACTGTCACAAACCTCACTCGGGTTTGAAGCCGTCTCGACCACTACAACTATAAATGTCCTTCCCTCATGTCACACAGTAGAAGTGCATTATGGTGGTGCACAGACCACTCTAGACTCTTTTACAGCAAAAACAATCACATTATGAGAGAAGCAATGAACCCGCTGCCAAATGGAGGAAAGACATTAACTGGAATTGTTGACTAGTGTTCAACAAAGACACACACCCATCACAGAGAGAGAAAGGCATTACTGCAGAATGTCAGCACAGTCTAGTGAAGGGTGTGAGCATTTGACAGTTTGCCAGCTGGGACAGTGGCGAAAGTTGTTTTTTTTTAAATGCGTTGGCCGTCATTAAAGTGACTGAACATGGCTGCGGGGGACTGCCTGAATAAAACGATACGGCACCATGATAGCGTTGTGTGGCAGGGGAGGGCAGACTAGTTTTTTATTGTCCAATAAGCTTTTTGACGAAGGAGTCCAACTGATCTTCATCTTTGATCCCCACAAACTGGTCAATGACGTTGCCTCCCCGAATGGCGAGTACTGTTGGAACTGCAGACACCTGAGGACAGATTGGAAGCAACGACTGAGAAGCAGCAAACGTGGACACTCCAGATAATAAACACAGCTTAGAGTTTAAGTGCATTAGCCATGTCTCAAAATATGCTTCAAAATGATTCTTACCCCATATTCAATAGCCAAGTCTGTGTGATCGTCGATATCAACCTTTGCCATGGTAACTCGGCCTTTCTGTTTTGCGATGGCCTTCTCCAGCCTCGGCCCAAGGATCCTACAAGGACCACACCACCTACAGAGACAAACACAGGGCCAACATCAGAGTGGTACGCTGGTTCTTGGTTTGACTCAGCAGTTATAATAAACTAATGGCTAACTTGTTAATGAACTGTGTTTGACAGGTTTGTCATACTACATGTACACTACAAAGTTAGACGAGCAGTCTTACAATGCAGCTAGGGACACATTGGTATTCACAGTGCAGAACATATGGTCAACATGTGCATCTCTCAATTTTCCACCTTTAGAACACCAAGAATATAGCATCAAACGTTTCACAGAGTGAGGCTGTGTTTATGTATTGGACTGAGGATCACAATGGCTGCATTTTCAATAAGAGGCGCTACATTGTTTCACCATGGTAACCAAACAGTCGACTCGATTTGGTACATTAGTGCCATCATATACTTTGTTCAGGCGGTACTCACTGTGCGTGAAAGTCAACCAGCACGGGCAGTTCACTGTTGATGACCCTCTCTGTGAAGTCCTCCTGGTCCTGAACGTTAAAGGAGACGTGACGGCTGGAGATGTGAGGAAGGGAACGGGGCTGAGCGCACGACGGCGACAGGAAGGAGGACCGCGACGTGGCAGACTGCAGGAAGGTGGAGAAAGCAGAGGAGGAGGAGGCGATGATGGTCGTTGATGCTGGGAGCTGGTGGATGTCCTTTATGAGAGGCGTGTAAATTCTACGTATTAGCAGCCGGTAAGCCATCTGCATAAAGGAAACAACAAGAATCAAGAACAGGGAATTAATGTTTGATGAATAACACTCATTGTGATTTCAGACTGGGCCTGGCTGAGTCAAAGGCAGAGGGGCTGGGCAATGTTTTGACTTCAGCACAAGGACAGGACACTTACGTAAGAAGAGCTTATTAAAAGAGTTCCCCTCTGTGTCGCACAACCGTAGGAGGGAGTTCTTAACTGAGGAGCTAACTAGGATTAGGAACCTGGATTCTTCAAAGACTGTGCATCAGCCATTATAACTGTTGCTCTTGCAATGTGTGGAGTTTTGAAACACTACTTTGACTCTGCAGAATTGCAGTTATGTGACACATATTAGCCAGATACCCTGGGGTTGTAAATTGAGTTCATGTAAGGACATTTACACTGATTTCACACATTACCTTCACCCTTTGGTAACAAGGAGCACTATTCTGCATTTGAAAACTATATTAAAAGGCTTTTGTGAAGTTAGGGGGCCCTTTGCCGAGTAAAGGAAATTGGCGTTGACACCATCCGACAATGAATAACTTAGAACACCAAAACTACTAATAGAAGAGAAGCGGCATTACCAAAAACACACCAATACTGGCAGTTAAGGATAAGATCTGTGTTGTCAATATAACAACAGGTTTAGTGGAGTTACCTGTACAAAAAGTGGACTGCTATAGGGGGATGCAGTGAAACTTTGTAGAGTAAATTTGGGGGAAAGCTTTGTCACACAGCGAAACATTAAAAGTTAATCAAGAATTTAAGAATAATACTTATCAGGAAGCACTAAATCTTACAAAATAAGGCCAGAGGTCACTCATATTAAGAAGTCAGTCTCGTAATGTGAGATGGTATAATGTATATAATATATAATGTAATATGCCTGTAGATAATATGCGCAGTTTGTGGTACATATTTACAGTATAAGACAGTAGTATCGCTGTAACAGAGAGCATTAACTTGATTGCCAGCTCATCTCCCTCTTAGGTAACACAGCCATGTCTATCCACCGCTCAAATCCCGCATAGCTTCACCCTGACGACAACTTATGCTATGATTTAGTTCCGTTAATACGCTTATCCCGGTAACTTTTCGGTTGTTTCGCCACTTTACACTGTTTGCTGCGTATATACCGGCAGCTCTCTTCCTCCGTTAACCTCCGTGTGACTTTGTCCTTCTCGTCCTCCTCTTCCTTCTCCTCTCGTCGTGAAACACACCAATTCTCAAACCGGAGTGAGTTTAGCTACTGTTGGACAAATGCGACACGCAGCGCGGACATGAAAAACGAAATATTAAAAGTTTTCATGTATTTTACCTTGTTGCTGTTGGATAATCGCTGCTCTTGGCCTCCAGGACCAGTGAAGTACTTCCGCTTTGCGTCGCAGTTAAAAAAAGTGACCGCGCCGCTCTCTTCTGTCCGCCGCCTTTTGTGTAGCGCCCCGGTGCGGCCAAGCTGAAGAATACAAGCGTTTTACTCCCGCAACCCCCGGGGAAATTTATTCACGCGTGTATGATTTTCACAACACTGATTTAATACTTGAATTGGAAGATTAAACATGAAAGAGTAGGCTAAGGATTTACACTCTGTAATCGCAATTTTACAATTCATTCTCTGCAAACGTTGTCATGATTCCTTTAAAACCTGACGGGGCGCTTCTATTTTTACCGGCGCAGCTTTTGTAGTCTTTACGGTAGTGGTTTAGGGGATGGAGACGCACAGACCAATTGCATGCGAGTTAAACCCACGTGATTACGACTCAGCCAATCAAGTCTGTGCATTCAGGCAGTAAACATTGCGACTCACTCTACAGCACGGACAGGTGAGGGGGCTGAGGCAAGTTACACATGAAAAGATGATAGAAAAGAAAAGGAAGAGAGCGATACAGGAAGAGAATAGAGAAAAATAAATCAGTTATTTTACAGGACCATATAGAATAGAAATAAAGAGCTTATCAATTTGATGTGGAGAGTGGAGTGTGTACAATATAACTTAATGCAGAATAACTGTAGACCTAGTGCAAAATGCAAGATTATTCAGTCAGTGGGTGGCCCGGGCCTTGTGGGAAATTGGGGAGAAACAAGAGAGAAGAGGGGAAGAAACAAAAATTTGTGGCGTGAGGTTTTGTTCCTGATGGACCTCAGCCAATCTCAGAACCAATTTCTCATCACAGATGTCAGGGGTTCTTCAAAAGAAATCACACAGCACTTTAAATGGGTAAATGCTGATCCTCTGAAAGAACAGTCCCTTCCACCTTCTGGCTCCAGATAGACTCAGACAGCTTTGCCGGTCTGAGGAAAGTAGCCCTGTACATTTTGACCATGTTTGGCTCTACATTCAACTATGAGGCAGCTTTCGCCACAATGATCATAATCAAAACTAAATATTGAGAATGGCCCTGACTCCATTCAAGCCCAGATTTTCTTTAAATCCTGGCAGGACAAGCCAGCGATTCATTCTCCCATTGAGCAAAAAAGGGGGGCAGTGGGATATAAGAGGGGAAACACGGGATACTCTAAAACTGTTCAATTGTTAAGATATGTTGAGATTTATCATCTGTAAAATTGGACGAGACTGTTTAATCAGGATGTGAATCAGAAAAAGGGGCATCCAAGCTTTTGTTCCCTTTATTAATTTTTTCTGAAGTTAAGCACTTTTTTTGAACATGCACAATTTAAAATGTTTTTGTTATTCATTCCTCAATTAAATTTATTATGAATAACCATAATAGCTAATGGCTGCATTTCATTTGTGGCAGTGTAAGGGGCTGCATATTC
The DNA here is from genome assembly GCF_046128005.1 of Genypterus blacodes. Taxonomy (NCBI): domain Eukaryota; kingdom Metazoa; phylum Chordata; class Actinopteri; order Ophidiiformes; family Ophidiidae; genus Genypterus; species Genypterus blacodes. The sequence continues at coordinate 791,055 of NW_027466835.1, forward strand.
ATTATTATAAAGCTTTGATTTTCCTCCTTTGATTACTTTATGCCCTGACAATGAATATATAGTAAACAACAGCACCCACTGTGATATAATATTAGGACATTTTCTGACCCATAAAGCTCTCTAGTGAATGAAAATACCAAATATTCTTCTTTGATTGTTGATTTACAGATTAATCAGGCATACATGTATTATATATGTAGATTTTGACTCACATGATGGAAATTATAATTTGTAGAAATGGCCTGATGTTTGATCTTTACTTTCTCTTCAAAAAAATTATCTATGTGAAATGACTTTCATGAAAATTGTATCTTCATTTTAATCTAGTTTTGTCAATTGCATGGTGTCAGGTTAGATACATGTGAACTAATAGGGCCAAAAAGCTAGAGGAGAGCTAGAGCAAGATAATGTCAAGTAATGTTTGCAAATGTCTCTGATATCATGAGTGCAAACCTCAAGTTTGTTTATCATGTAATAAGAATAAACAAGCGAGAAGCTTAGTGGGGATGAAAGCTTAGTGGGGATGAAATATTCTCCAATAAACTACAGCTTACCCTGCTTTCTATTCAAGTCATTCATAATTTATCAAGAAGAAATAGCGTGGTCGATGGACGGCACCTTTCATGTGTGAGAGGGCAACAGGATGAAAGTCGGTGGGTTGTTTGGAATGGAGATGTGTGTTATCCAGGGCTCAGTGAAAAAGTCAAACTCAAACAGACTGAAGGACACACTGTGCAGACAGATGAAGCATCAGAGAGACCAAATATTTGGCGAGAGCAGGTTTCCTGGCTAAAGTGGTTGGACTTAAAACAGAAAGGAGAAACGGTGGGCCACATCCAGCACCTGATGATCAACAAGGAGTAAAGAGGAACTGGCCTGCATCTTTAGGTTGGTGGGGCTTTTTCCTTTGGAGCATGATGATCTGTGATTACAACCAGGAATCAACGTCTGGATCAAGAGTGAGACTCTTTTGGATGGTTGATCTCTTTATAAAGTTACCCACCAGGACTTTGTCTTGGTCCAGGACATTGATATATCCAGCTGTATGATCAATAATGTTAAATATGGCCTCACTTATAAATCTGCATGTGGACAGTATTGAGTCAGCATTGTGAGGTTTATTTCAGGAGCCATACTTCCATACAGTGGAGTTTCATGGGAGAATGGATAAAGATATATGTAGCCTCGGACTGTCTCGGGTCTCTGCCAGCCTGCCCCCTCACAGACGACTCCGCTCTGTATTCTCCAGGTCAAGATCTGTGCTGCCTGCCAGCACACACACCGTCGACACTTCAGGAACCCACACCTTTACGGACACACAGACACACAATCACGCTTGTGCACCTCCATTTCAGTTGGGTTGCGGTGATGAACTCTCAGAAAATGCTCAAGCCAACAATGTGATGAAAGCCCAACAACCTTGGCTGGGAAAAGAAGCCGGCTTACACAGGACTGCAGTGTTTAAATCAGGACTTCTTGCAGACATGCTGTCTCCGGCAGCTAGTCCTCAGGCTCAAAGCAGGCAGGGGGACAGACATTTGTTTACTCGTGTTCATCTAACTTTAAGGACCCATGGCAGAGGTAGAAGGGGAAGATTGGTGGCTCCATTTCAGACATCAGAACATCCTGAGTGTGTATCACAAGCAATCAAAGAAAAGCAGAAGAAAAAGAGAGAGATGACAAGTTTTAGGTTTGACTGCCCAGGGAAAGAGAAATACGTAATGCCATCACATGTCAGGGTCTGTGGATTACAGAGTTTGGCCATTGCAGATAGCGATGAGAAGAACAACATCACTGCAAACAACCAGCAGCAGCTATTTGCATCTGGGTGCAGGGGGAAAACAAGCCACAGAGAGGCCTTTGCAGACACAGCAGCCGGCCACAGGGGAGACAGACGACCCTGTTTCCTACCTCCCATCTGTCAGTCTGACTCCCTCCTTCATGTGCCCCTCCTGCTGCCTGAAAACTCACCCCCACCCTCACGCTGCACCTCTGCAAATGCCCCCATCCGAGCTCTGCCCGTGCCATTTTCATTGAGGAGGAAATGAGCTGCTGTCAGCCAGCCAGAGGAGGGAGACCACTGACTTCCCTCCGTGGTCCTGAAGCCCTGGCTGCCTTTCTGATTTGTGTCTGTGATTTAAGTTATGCAACCGATATTCTCCCTGGCTTTCATTGATTTCCATGCCATCTTGGTTGGTCCTTACACATGCATGCATTCTGACTTTTTATCCGTTGAATTACACGTCATAGACATCTGTAGTCTATGTGATATGGGTTGCATATGTTATTCTTCATCGTTTGTTTTAATGTGATGGTTTGTAATGTTGTGCAGGATTGCAATTTACTTCATTTTAGGGGGGGTCAATTTTATGTGGATACTGGTGGACAACTTTAAATCAACACTTTCCATTATTTTTTGCAGGTGGTAGGTTATTGTGTCCAATTACTGCATTTTATGTAATCATTATTAGCACAAATTAGCCCCTTAAAGTAGTATCAGCATGAACAACCAGACGTTTTGGGAAGATACAGCTTTGAAAGAAGTCCATTTTACTTTCAGTTAGTGCTGTTTATTCTGCCCACTTTTACTGGTTTACCCAATATCTCCAGTAGTGGGCGCTGTGAATTGACCAGACAGGAGGTGGGGGTGAGATGTTTATGAGGCTGTGGCCGTTGGGGCCCGAACAGAGCCGCGCTCTGTGTCCCTGCTGAGGTGGGATCTGTGTGTCAGGACCAGAACACACGCACCTCAGTCCTACTTACCGCTCGCCTTGCGTAGCCCCTCTTGCTCATGTTTACCCTCGAATGCAGCCCGAACTGTTTGTGAGTGAGGTTCTTTTTTCAAGGCGGCTCACCCCCCAGCCCTCTTCCCACCAAATAAACATTGCACCGGAAATTGCAGGGATATCTGGGATTTTTGAGGGGTCCCGGTGGAAAGGAGGCGAATGCTAGAACAAGGGTGCTCTCTGTGACACCTTGCAAGTGAAGGGGGGTCCGGAGGGGAGGGCGTGACCTTGCCTTGGGTGGTTGGCGGGGTGGGCAGTGTCAAGTAAAAAAGCACATCCACTGACAACCAGGTACAGGTGACCCAATTTCCTTTGACCCCATCAGGAGCGCCAGGGCCGAGAGAGCGTGCGTGGAATGAGCCCGCGTTGTCGTCACCAAAGGAGCCGACCCAGGCTAAAGGTCAAGAGGAAAGGATACTCTGTGACGCAGAGTTAACTGTACCTCAGGTCTCTTAACATATTACGACTTCTTAGGATCCTTGTTACTGCTGCACCTGGACTCGCCTGTTTATTCCCACTCTGTGTCCTTATTCGTCTCCTGTCTGCACAGGAAACAGGACAGCCTCCATTGATGAAGCAGAGATTTCATAACAGACCCTGACAAAGCATGTCTGAACATGTGTGCGTGTGTGTGTGTGATCTTTGCGCACACAGCCATTCCTTCTTTCTTTTGCCTCCATAAAGGCCAATGACTTTATTTGATAATAGCAGCTTAGTGACATACCCATAAAAACAGCACAAAGCCTGTCATTGGGAACATTTTGGCAAGAAGATGATTACAGTTGATGAACTTGTATTTATTTCAGTTAGTATGAAACTGTATCCTCACTCGGTGATTTTTCTGTCTCCTTGCATGTGCTTTTGCTGGTCTGTCATCTTTTTTTTGCTCCAGCTCTTCTCTCCCTGCTTGCACTCACCACTGGCCTCTAATTAGGTTAATCTGACTGTCTGTTCTTCACGTGCAGCTAGGTCTGGATTATAGTAAATTAGACTAAATACAATGCATATAGGAGAATTTGTCAAATAGAAGACAAAATGAATGAGTTTGTTGTCAGTGATTAAAGGTTTGATGATGATGGTGGCGGTATTTCTTCAAAGAGAGATGTTTAGGCTGAATGTGCATGAATATATGAGATATGTGGTCGTTCACGTGTCCTGATGAATTTGTGAGCGTGAAATATGGAGAATGTAGATCTATAGAGATATGTGAATGTGTTGACACATCTAGTTTTGGTAGCAACGTGTTTGTATGAATGTGGACACATGTATGAGATGACATACCTGTGTGCTTAGCTTCGAGAGACATAGATGTTTGGGAGTGTGTGTGTGTGTGTGTGTGTGTGTGTGTGTGTGTGTGTGCCCCTCCAGCTTTACTCTTTTACCGATCTATGTTTCAGTGTTTGGGAAGTCAACAGTAGAGTTCCTGTTCTTGGTTTAAAAATATCTTTGGGACTTAAATTCCTCTCTCTCTCTCCCCGTCTCTCTCTCTCTCTCTCTCTCGCTCTCTCTCTCTCTCTCTCTTTCTCTCTCTCTCTCTCTGTCTCTCTTTCTTTGCTTGTTTTTCTTTTCCCTTTCCTTCTGTTTTGGAACAGTCTGTGCTCTCTGTATCTTTTTCTTTCAATCACACACACACACACACACACACACCCACACACGCCACTAAATAGCATGTGCATGTGTGTGCTCTCTCTCTCTCTCTGTGGATAGTATAGCAAGTCCACTAACACACAAACACACACACACACACACACACACACACACACACACACACACACACACACACAGAGTGCATCTTGTGTACACAGTGTGTGTCTGGCCCTCAGAGGAGTGTTCCGGCAGGTGTGGCAGTAAGGAGCTCTCCCCTGACTTGAACAAACACCCCACACCTGTCTTCCTCTCCTTCTCCTCCTCCTCCTCCTCCTCCTCCTCTTCCATTTCCCTCATGTATAAACACACTTATTCTAACAAACACACAAAGCTCTCCTTACGGTAAACCGCCGTTTTCTTGGCTCAACTTGTGATGTTGCGCTCTGAGGCAGCTCGACGGCAGCTGGCGGTTGAAGAATGGCGTGAGAAACGGGCTGCTTCTGTGCCACTGACTTCACTGTACTATGCTTTTTGATCTATTTTCTTCATTTTCTCATTGCCTAATATTTCCCTGGCTGAATGCATTTGCCTCACACCTTCCTAAGTCTCTCTCTCTCTCCTAGTCCGTCTCTCTCGTTTAAATTTGTATTTCCACTGACTTATTTTTGAAGGTTTGATCGGTTTCTCACCTGCCATTACACCCCCCCCCCTTCCAACACACACACACACACACACACACACACACACACACACACACACACACACACACACACACACACACACACACACACACACACACACACACACACACACACACACACACACCGTTGCCCTTTCCCTCCTCCTGCTCCTATGTCCACCTCCAACCATTACAGCTCCTTTTTTAATAGTCGTGACAGGGAGGTTTTCCAGTGAAGTCTTTAAAAGCAGACTTGTGTCACTTCAACCATTACCAGGTGACATTCACTGTCAGCTTAGAATGTAAAGGTCACCACAGAGGGCATGTTCCCATTGGTCATGCCTGTCCTCATGAGCAAATGAATGCCTCTATTTTGGTGTGCGTGTGTGTGTTGGAAATCCAGTATGTTTGTTTATTATGTCTAGGATGGAAGCCACTGAGGCCAAAGTGGAAAATGGAACCTCAATATGAATACAACAACAAGAACATACTGCTTCTGTATACATGTTGTCTAGGTGGGTGTGCACATTCCCTTTTGCTTACGTAATTGTTTCGTTCTTGCTAATTTTCTCTTTAAGTACTTGTGGCAGTTACATCATCTCTGTGTACTGACGGAGAGAAATGGATTGTGTGAGAAGAGAATGGAGGTTTGGAGAAGATATCCTTTTATTCTCTGTGTAGGTGTTTGTGTACACTGCATAAATGATGATACGTATATATGTGATGCCTTTTATGTGGTATCTGTCTATGGGACCACTTCATTACAGCATGAGGTGATTTAGAAGAGGATGCAGGCAGTGATGTCCTCCTTGTTGGCACACAACTGTAAACATCCTTTCACTTAATAACACATTTAAGGGAAACTAACTGCGAGGGAAAACAACAATTTACTCACTGATTTTCAAACAGCAGCCCACTACTTGTCCCCGCCATGTGTGCGAACAGTGTCTGCAAGTGTATAAGTGTGGAATTTGTATTTTAGCAGGCTGCTAGCTACTGAATGAGGTAGACGGCCAGGTTCCTGTGTGCATGTCTGCTGGGGTGAGAGGAAGATGATCCAGGTGGGCCTCGTGTCTGTTGGGGGCTCTGACCACTACACATAAGCTAGATTAATTTGTGTGTGTGTCTGTGTGAAAGGGTGGTGGTAGTAGTAGTGGTAGTGGGGGGTAGCCTGGGAATCTCTGAGTAGGTGTTAGGGATGTGGGGGTTAAAGACGGGAAAAGGAAATTATGCAGGGAGGAAAACAGAGTGATAAATTGCACGGGAGATCGCGAAGTTCCAGCCCCAAAGAACATCTTCTTCTCCTTGTAGATGTACTTTATCTGTCCTGTTCTTGTCTAAAAGTATTTTTATAAAGTAGACGAGGAAATTCCTATCTGTTTTCCATGACTGGCCCTGTATTAATGTAGCGCAGAGGAGCAGCTGAGTATATTTATTTTACTTTTCACAAAGCAGCAGCCGGATAGGGGTATGCGTGTGAAAACGACTTTAAAGCATCAAAAATATTATTTTCGCTGGAACATAAATAAATAAACACCCAAAGCCAGGTCCTCTTTGGAATGTAGTAATTCTGAATTTTTATGAATGACTGCATTCATGCTTGGCCACGCCCCCTAAACCTCAGCTCTGGGGTTTGGAGCTCCGAGACCACGCCCCCTCCCGCTCTGTTGAGACGTACTGGTCCCGCGCCTGAGCTCTGATTGGTTAAAGGGTCTCGATTGGGCGGAGCTTCCACGAAAAGCACGGGGCTGATATAAAAACAAGCCTCAAAGTTATATCCGTGAAAATGTGCAAGTGATGGAGGACTATTAAGGATCTTTGTGCACCGAACTGAGCTGGATTTAACTTTTGTGGACAAAACCCATTGTTTCCCAGCCGGTGGAGGATTTATTGTGCGGTGATATTAATATCAGTTTTTCACACGTTCTCTTCTGTCAATTAGTTGTCAGCTGACAACATGGGGACGCTTCTATTATTTGCTGCATTGCAAATAGTGTCGATCTGCTTGGTAAGTGTGTATACCGTATATGTTTACACTCTGTGTTGGTTTGACATAAAGACGGTGATGAATGAAGACTCAAATGTCCCAGTAGGTCCAGTGCTGCTGTCATTACGTCTCTTTCTGGTGTAATTATCAAGAAATACTGCCGGTGTACCGCAAAGTCAAAATCGTAATGTGGGAAGTTCTTTGTTGAGACCACTCGGGTTCCCTGAAGGGGTCAGAGAGTCTTCGATAACGTGTTTTTGTAATCATAATTTCAACAATAAAAACAATTTTGTTAATAATTTTCACTTTAACCCCGAGTATGTCACATATTTAAGTCGAGGCAGAATTATGAAATAGCCATGTTATTTTTCAATTCTAAGTGAAAAGTCAAATGAGGATATGCCTTACATGAAAATGTTGTGGGTGGGGGATCCCTGTCATATATATATATATATTTATATATAGCCCTATTGCCTACCAGGTTTTAGAATATAAATATCAAAACATGAAAATATCCTGTGGTCACTCTAAGGTCAAGATTATACTACAGTAATATTATCCAATAGTAATATCATTGGGGATAAAAATACACCTGTCTCTGTGAACTCATTGCACACTATAAATATCTACAGGAATATTATGTGACTTTTGCTTTGGGGATGTTTCCAGTGCCCACCTATAATTCTGAAAATAGAAAGGTATTGTCACTGCATTGTGCGTTGCCATATCACATAAACACCTGAACCTCATGAAGAGTGAGTGAAACAGGCTTAGGGGCTTTGCTGGCTATTGCTTGTGTTTCCAGGGTGAAATGTGAATTTAAGAGATCAGTGGCCTTTAATCCGCAGAAGCACACCGGGACCCTAGCTCGGATTTAGAGAGTGACAGAGTCAGGAATGGACACCATTTGGATGAGCTGACTGCAGACAGACAGAGCAGACTGAGACTCCCCTGTGATCTCAGTATCTGCCAAAGTATTGAATTGTTGGTGTGGCTTGTGTAGGGTGTGTGTGTATTTGTATGAGATGTGGGTTTTGGGCAAAAACACTTAACTGTCATCCTTGCTTGCGTGGTAATGCCAATACCGGCATGAGAGCATAGGTGGCACAGGGTTACAGATATCCTTGTGGGGTTTGGGACAGTGCTGGGCATTCAGCAAACATTTAAGCCACACACACTTTTCAGAATTCTGTGATCTGGGTAACATGAGTCAAAAAATGTTCCTGTTTGGTTCCAAAATGCTCACCAAAAACCAAAAATGTGTTCAATGAATCAAATTGCATTCTTGTTGGAGTAAATGCATTCTGTCCTCTCCTATAGGTGAGTGCTGGATGTCCAGTGGTGTGTGAGTGTCCAGCAGGGCCCCCGTCCTGTCCCCCAGGCGTCAGCTCAGTCCCAGACGGCTGCGGCTGCTGTAAAGTGTGTGCTTCTCAGCTCAACCAGGATTGCCACGAAGGTCGACCCTGCGACCACCACAAAGGCCTGGAGTGCAACTATGGCAATGATGTTGGCCGTACACATGGCATCTGTAGAGGTACGTATCAAAGAGTTTGGCTCCAGACAGAAACAGGTATCAGGGGGTTTGGGGGTCTAGCTCAGGGTTGAGTGAGGGAATGTGTAACTTCAGGGTGGGGAATCAAACTTCTGTGCCAAGCGACGGGTGTCTGGCTTTGATAGGGGCTTGAGGTTTGAAACCTGTACCATGTTTCAAAGACCGAGCACCTTCATGAGCTGTGACTGAAAGATGGCCAACTCTAAGATTTATATAAGAAGTTCACTGTGTACACAAACAGCTCTGTGAAACACACACACACATGCACTTAGGTATTTTTATGTATGTGTTCATTTGGGGGTGTTTCTAAATAAAGGGGGGGTGTATCGGGGGTGTTATGTGGGGAGTCCCAGCAAGGGGGCAAAGTGGAAGGACATTGTAAACAAGTCAAAATTCCACCCGGGTCTATGAATAGAGCCTCCTTCATAAATCTGAAGATAGCGTGTCTCTCCCTCTTCGTTTATCCAGCTTTGCCTGCATGTCATTCCCATGGATTTACATCAATAATTCCGTTTTCATCACCTTCATCAAATCTCTCTCAGACAAATTTCCGACAGCTATGACGGTCTCCATTATAGAAACACTTCATATCTGAGGATATCGTTGATCCGCCGTCAATATTCTGACAAACCTCTTCTCCTCCTTCTCCTCAGCCAAGGCAGAGGGTCGCTCCTGTGAATACAATGGACGGATTTTTCAAAATGGTGAGAACTTCCAAGCTGGTTGCAAGCATCAGTGCACCTGCATTGATGGAGCAGTGGGCTGTGTGCCCCTCTGCCCCAGCCACGTACCCCTGGCGTCCCCTTCCTGTCCCGCCCCACGACTGGTCAAGGTGCCGGGCCAGTGCTGCCTCAGCATTGACTGCCACAAGGGAACTACTGTGGTTCCCGCAGTGCATCGCCGGCCACAACCCCCAGCCTACCCGCCTTACCCGTTCATGCCCTACCCAGCCTACCCCTACCCCAAACCCTATCCAAAGCCTTATCGGAAGCTGTACCCTTACAAACCCAAGAAGGACAAGGACATCCTGGGCAACGAGCTGGTGGAGGTGGGGCGCAAGTGGGACAAGCCACGTGGACACAAGCACCTGGCGGGTAAGACGGGGCGCCGCAATGTCGCCTCAGAGTGCCGCCTGTTCCTCTGTGCAGTAAAGCATCATGTTTATGTTTTAGCCATTTTAGCCTCCTGACACACAAATGGCCCCACTGTGAGCTGAACTCGCCTTTCCCTCTGCATTTGTGTGTGTGTGTCAGCATTTGCGTGAGGCTTGTTTTCCACTGGCTCCTTGCACACCAGAGGTGCTCTCTCTCTCTCTCTCTCTCTCTCTCTCTCTTACTCACACTGCTCTCACACAGCACATACCTCTGTCACCCAGCTTTCCTCTCTCTGTAATCACCCTCTCTATGCGTCAGTGTTGCCTGTTTAGTGAATGAGACTAGTGTGCTTTACATCTCCCTCTCAACCTCTGTTTTTCCCCTCACTCTCCCTCTGACCCTCTTTCCCTGATTTCGCTTTGCTCATCTCGTTTCTCTTAATTTATTGCATCATCTCTTGTTCTCCCCGACTCATCATCTCCTCTCTCCCTCATCTACCCTCTTTTCTTCTCTGACTCCAGCTTGGAGGCAGGTGGGAGATCAGTGTGTGGTTCAGACCACATCCTGGTCTCAGTGTTCCAGGAGCTGTGGAATGGGCGTGTCCTCTCGTGTTACCAATGACAATGCCCAGTGTAAGCTGATCAAGGAGACACGCCTTTGCAACATCAGGCCCTGCAGCTCTATGTCTATCCCTGTCAAGGTAAGGAATTCAAACACCAAGACAGCTGTAAAGTACACTGAGAGATTCCCTAAAGGGAAAAGATTGCATTGCTTTCTCTAGTGGCACACAACCATGTAATCCTCTGCACCATGCTAAATAGAATCAGGAAAGGATTGCACTCACAGGGTCATATATGATATTAATATCTTGGCATGTATTCACTGCCTTTCTCTGATTCCCCCTGTAGCTGGAGCCCTTTCTCTGCTCCATTCTGTCTATTCACAGTTCTGTTGCTGTGTGGTCAAATGTTCCTAGCAGGATAAGGACAGAGCTCATGTAGGCCAGGGAGACAATCTCACTGCCTCACTTAACAAATCTGAGATCAATTGAGTAACACTGGATCTCCTAATCGTGCTAAAGCCCAGCTGGATGTTTATGTTCTTCAACCGCACATGAGAACTTGATTAGAAAAGGGGAACTCAACTATTAATTTCTTTCAAGCAACAAGACAGAAAGCAGAAACAAAAACAGATTCCTTCGCCACTGAAGCGTTACATTTCTACAGCACAGCATCAGTACTGTTAAACTGTTTATGTTCCAATTTGTGATCTAATCCTGTTTACTTTGAACAAGCCTGCTGCCCATGTGATGGTTTGCAGATTTGATCTTATGGATATGTTGTTATGACAACGACTCCAACAAGTGATTCTAAGAACCAAGCGACACAGGATCACGCCACATCAACAATTCAATCATGCTTACTCATTAGTCCACTTCCTGAGAATAGCTCCCTGGTTTTCCCTTGTTGTTGTTATTTCTTCACTTTCTGTTTCTCAGCTTGTAGACAAGAGTTTAAAACAGAATATTATGACTGAATGAATTTTTCACATTAACTTAACATCCACCTCTTTGATTCCATTAAGCTATCCGATTATTAATGTTAATACTACTGTATTATCAATGTATATATTGTGTGGGTGTGTGTGTACATCAGAGTCTGTTTCTTCGAAATTTGGCAAATGTTATGGTTGCGGATATGATATTGCCACTTAAGACTTAGACCAATAAATCTTGCACTGTCACTTTAACACGCAATGACCTCCTATGAGAATGTGTTACATGTGTGTTGGTTGGTATCTAGTATTAGTGGAGAAACAGACAATGAATGCAATGTACTGTATGTATCGAGACAGATTGCTTATTGACTACAGTACCACAACAGAATTAAAAATAATAGTTAAACACTGTTACTTCACGTAAATGTGAAGTGACAAGGAACACTTTACATTTGTTTTTGTGTGTGGGTGGGTGTGTGTGTGCTCTTACGTACTTTTTGTCCATGTGAAACTCTCCCACACTGAACCTGGGCCACTGTGGCTGCAGCTAAAGCCTCTTTACAGTGTGATATGAAAAGCACTCCATTCGCCCACTGCGTTGCGTACTCACATTTCATACTCAACATTCTGTCTCCCTCCGTCACTTATGAGGTTGATGGGTTATTGTGCACCTGTTTTCCGCTGCTCTCTCAGTGTTTGCAGAGCTTTTGTGGGTGTTAATGTGTATTAGTGTCATTCCATAAGTGTTGTTGGCATGCTCCTCTCTGCAGCTCTCATCTGTTGTTTTGACCTTCACTTTGTTTTTCTGTCTCTGTATTTACTGCATCAACTGTGTTTTTCATGGCCCTGTGCATGAGTAATTATCTCTTGTTGATGTGCCACGTAAAAGTTCTGATTTGTGCTTCCAAGGAAAAGCAGGTTAAGCCATATTTTGAACATTTGTTGTAGAAGTGTGTGGCATCTTACTGAAAAGGTTAAATCACCTGCTTCTTTTTCCTTCCACAGAAAGGAAGGAAGTGTTCTCGTACCCATAAGGCCCCTGAGCCGCACCGTTTGTCCTACGCTGGCTGCAGGAGCACTCGTCTGTACAGGCCCAACTACTGCGGTGTGTGTAGGGACGGCCGTTGCTGCTCGCCGCGCCGTACCCGCACTGCCACAGTGACCTTCGCCTGCAACGATGGTGAACGCTTCGAGAGATCTGTCATGTTCATCCAGTCCTGCAAGTGCAGCAACGAGTGCAACCACCTCAACGAGGCAGCCATGCCTCCGCAGCGATGGCTCTACGGAGATACACACAAGTTCATTGACTAGTGGTACTATTCCCCCAACGTACATTCCTTCGCAAACTCCAAAAGACATTAAGTTCCCATAGCAAAACCCCATTATATCATAGCTTTCCCTGGTGTATCGGTGAGTAAAAACATCTTTTTCCGGAGAATAATTTGGGGAGGAAATGCAAACAAAAACAACAAATCAAACAAGTGCATCTCCAGTGTGGACATAGTCAAGTTACAAACCCCTGCTTTAGTAGATAGGTTGCGTGTGGCCCAGCCCCGATTTTAGATCAGACTGCTCAAACACTTCAAGGAAGACATGGATCCAACCAATCACCATGTCGTTGTCATGCAACATGTATCCCCAGGAGCATTTGGTGGGGATGAAGGGACGGAGAGCCTAACTGTTGTTGATGTATTTTAATGATGGTGTGGATCCAGGGTCTGGTTTGATGTTCATTTGAAGCCAGATTCAAAACAAGCTGGAGTTATTCGTCAGTCTCCTCCTGTATCTGAGTATTGATAAACCAAATGGAGACACATAGAGAAGACTTAAAGGATGAGACAGGGAAGATGGAAAAGTATTCCTCTGACTTTTTACGATATTTATTCATTGGTATTTATTGTTGAGCAAGATGTACCAGGCGTTCCAGATGTTCATGATAACACAGTAGCCTGTCATCAGGAGAGGTGGCACTGCTGTGTGGAGCATCGCCGTGGCTGAAAGGGGATCTGAAAGGGACAAAACAGCCGAGAGCTGTGAGCCACGACAGGGAGTAGAGAACTCCCATAGACCAGGACTCGACCTTCGGGTCAGAACAGAGGTCACCGTTGTCAGAAAGCCATATCTAATGATGGATGATGAAGGCAACAACATTGGAGATGAGAAGAGGTTGTAAGTATTGGGAAAAAGACAGACTTGAACCTGATGGGTTGGGACGTTGTGTGCATTAGTGGGCCAAATGTCAAAGGTTGTTTACACAGCTGGACTCATCCCCTAACTTGCCTCCACAAGAAACTGAGACATTTACCAAGGACCAGAAGAACAAGCCTGGGATTCTGGCGTCAAGAAGTCGACTGACTAATTCTGTGCAAATTACAATCCTGACTGTGCAGGGTAGTGAGAGAAAATCAGCCACTCTTTGGTTTGCTATAAAAATAAAATACGAAAAACTGCCTGCGCTGAGGTAAACATGTAATTTGCGCTGAGCGGGTGGAACCGCTCTGGTGGCTAATTTGCCCTGTAATCTAGAAGCACGCAAACTCACTGAAACAATAACTCATACTTCTTCAAGTGTGGTGCGTTTCTGAGCAATGTCGCTGACATCGCTCCCAAGGACAGAGGAGACATTTGTGGCCCTGCAGAGGACGAGGACGAGGTCGGGGCGGACGTCTTGGCCACAGAGGTCACTCACGGCCTTATTTCCACGGATACGTACAGCGGCCTGTTTTGGCATCTCGTGCATACTAGCAGGACTGAAGGAAAGAGAAACTGCATTATGGTATGCTTGGTGTGGCCCAGACTTCTATGACTGAAGAACTCAAGCATCGCTGGGACTTGGGGTCAAAGTTCATGCACCTTATGACAGCGCGATTCATGACTTCATCTTTAAATGGAGACGTACTGCGGGGTCTTTTTAAACTGATATCTAGACAATACATATTCTAAATTGGTGATTCTAGTTTGAGCCACCTTTTTAACTCTTTAGAGATGTTTTCTCTTGTGCAGTACGATAATGGCTTTTTGCAATTTTCTGTGAAATGGGAAAAACATGGATAGTCTACCATGTCTTGGCCACAATAGGCTTTCTTGGGTAGGAGACCGCTGCTTGTAAGCCTCAATCTCTTTAGAGCGTTATCTTAGAAGGAATATATTTGGTTTTATTAAATGTTTTCATGCGATTGCAATTTGCCTATGTAGATGCTGTGGTTTTGGTACAATGTCTAGTTTTGTTACAGACACTATAGAGCAGCTATGTACAGATGCGTTGTTACAATATTTGTAGTTTTTCCTGCTGTAAGAAGGCCTTACTTTAATACGTATACTGAGGTAGTCCATATATAGTTAGCACTGACCAAGGCAGCATCCAGCCTCTGAGTATCAGGTGCCGGTTTGAAAGCATGTTGAGCTTATGTCTACTTGTACACAATAATGCCATGTGCCATGTCACAAATTCTACAATCAAGTATAAACAGTATATGACAGAAACCGACAGGTAAACAGGTTACCTACCTACATTTTCAACAAGACTGAATAAAGGATTTAATGCCATCATGTAGCGTTGAACCTTTTATCATGTATACAAATGTAATCGGAAGCATTTCAGTGATCAAACACTACACGTCAAGCTCAACCAAGCATCTATGAATTGAGCTTTAAGTCACATTTTGTTGATTTGTAGGAGACACAGATGGACTTCAGTCACAATTCCATGGTTTCGGGACCATTTGTGTAAAGTTTTATTTCAAAACATTAAAACATGATAACTGCCCAAGAAATACAAATTAATCAATTACATAACAGTGTGCAATAGATGTACTTTCAACATTTACACAGATGCATCACTAGTACTCTACTTGGAGACTTCACTGATTCAAAGCATTCAATTGGTGGCAAATGTCCTAGGAAAGCTGCCGTACGAGTCAATCTTTTCCTTTACTGTCATTGTATGACTACTCAGACTTACTATGGAAACAAACTTGTGGGGGAAACGTTCAATACAAAAACTAGTTTGGATTGACTTTTGATCACAAAGGGGCTAAAAGCCAATTTTACATTTTCCCTCAGAACTGAAGCTCTGCTTGAGACATAAAAACTGACGGCCTCAAAAGTGAAATATTTCATAAAAAGACTTCCACTAATCAAAAGCAAACGGTAAAAGACAAATTAAAACCAACAACACACTCCCCCATGCTGACTGATCCTTGAACATAAAACAGAGCTTTTAAAATGAACAGTGAAGTGGGTCCAATTCCAAGCAGAGACGAAATCGATGAAGAGGAGACTTCCGCTTGGCCAGGGTTCTTCCGAGTACTCATCTGGACTGCTCAACTAAAGAGGAACATGCCAGACACCAGATTAGTAAAAATCACTCACCGCCACTGAGCAACAGCTGAGCATACCAACATTACACCGACAGGTTAAACACGCAAGTGCCATTTCCATTTGACGAGGCCTGCACAGTTGCGCAGCACCAACTGTTGTCTCTGGATGCTGAGAACACTTTATTACACCAGCTAATTATGTGTCGCACAATCCTAAACTCACAAGATCCCAGGGGCTTCAATAGCCCAGCGAGACACAATGAGCGATTGGCAGCGACGGTACGTGCTGCACTTATGAGATAAACAGAATAAAGTGTACGACAGAATGAATATGCCACATGTCAGAGCAGCAGGAGACTTACTGTACGAGGAGATGTCGATCTCATCAGGTAGTTCTGCAACATTGACCTCAAAGCGGTCCTGCACGTCGTTCAGGGTCTTGGCGTCTGTCTCGTCTGACACAAAGGTGATCGCAAGGCCTTTGGTTCCAAACCTACCAGCACGGGCGACCTGGGGATGAAGAGCGTAACAGTCAAGAGAAGAGAACACAACTGTGTAATCATGAGATTATATGAACGATGGAACAATTCCACAGTGATGGCACTGCTCAACCACCACTCAACTATTCACAAACAATCACATGGGAAAGTCGGCTTCCCAGAATGCTGCAGTGACTGACGACACAAGAACACAAAAAAAGTAAATAAAGGTAACACCATTCCCCTCTGTAATCCTCACCCTGTGTAAATAGGTGTCAGAATCCTCTGGCATGTCGTAGTTGAAGACGATATTGACTCGCTCGATGTCCATCCCCCTACCAAAGAGGTTTGTGGCCACGAGGATTCGTCTTTGGAAGTCCTTGAATTGCTGATAGCGAGACAGTCTGAGGAGGGCAAGCAGGGGTGGAGGGGGGAGGAGAGAGGCAGAGGGGATTATCAACGCAGCTGCTGTCAGCGTTGTGGGACTGGACTGGGTCCCCTTTGAAGGCAATGATGTGTTGAGTTAATTGATGAGGCCTCCGGCTCCGTAAACATACTTAGCATTTGGAGCTCAATAGAGCGTGTGTTTATAAGCGTAGGTATGAAGGAGGAAAATGTGTGTATGCAGCGCTCACCTCTCCTCCTGGGCCATTCCCCTGTGGATGGCAATGGCAGGGAAGTTCTGCTCCACCAGGAGCTGGGACAGAGCGACACAACGCTGGACTGACTTGACAAAGATCACCACCTAGGGGCAAGACACGGGTGTTACAATACAGCTGATGGGGCTGCGTCAGAAAGAAGCCTTAAGCATGATCGCAACAGACGGGAACAAACCAATGTATGCATCTGTGTGTCAAATTTAATTTTGAGAAGTGCAGCAAAGGCCAGACGCATGCTGGCACGAGATCAACAGTAACAATTCCACTTAAGGGGACTTCCAGGGTGAAACCGAGAAAGAAAGTGCCAGACGGGCCAGGTGGTTAACAGCTTACCTGGTTGAACTCCAACACGTCGAGCAGATCAAAGAGCTTGCGGTTCTTCTCGCTGTCCTTCAGCTTGCAGTAGTACTGCTGCAGGCCGTGGAGTGTGAGTTTGGTCTCATCATCCACAAACACTTCCATGGGCTTTAAAGGAAAAGACAATGGGTCAAAGAAACATCACGGGGTAAAAACTGACAATTCTAACAGCAGTAGCAAAATCCTCCCATTCATCAACAGCATTTACTCACATCCTGCATGAACTTGCGGCAGACCGGCCTGATCTCTTTGCTCAGGGTGGCACTGAACATCATGACCTGCTTCTCATGGGGTGTGAGCCTGAAGATGTCCTGGACGTCACGCCTCATGTCTGCCACACAGTAAGGTCACAGGAATCCAGTCAGAAAGCACATCAATACTCTTCAAAGAGAATTTTGTGTCCGACTATCTAAGGGAGAATGTGATCAGAAAACACCAGTGCTGAAGTAAAAAGAAAAGCAAAGTAACTGTCCAAACAAACCCACCCAGTTGCTCCAACATTTTGTCACACTCGTCCAGGACAAAGTGCTTGACATTCTTCAGGATGAGGGTCTTGTTGCGGATGAGGGCCAGGATGCGGCCTGGTGTTCCGACGACAATGTGAGGGCAGTTCTTCTTCAACACGTCCTCGTCCTTCTTGATGGCCAGGCCGCCAAAGAACACAGCTGCTTTTACCGTGGGCATGTACTTGGAGAAGCGCTCGTACTCTTTGCTGATCTGGAAGGCCAGCTCTCGCGTGTGGCACATGACTAATACGGACACCTGGCGGGGAGAAATGCACAACACAAAATGACTCTCCACACCTTCAGGACGCCACTTTCTTTCCAAATCCTGCAAAACCCGGTGTACTTCTCGGGTTAGGGCACTAACCTGTCCATCTACGGGCTCAATCTGTTGCAGGGTGGCCAGCACAAACACGGCCGTCTTGCCCATACCGGATTTGGCTTGGCAGAGGATGTCCATGCCCAGGATAGCTTGAGGGATGCATTCATGTTGCACTGCAGCACAGAAAGAAGCCGTTTTAACCTCACAAAACTATGTAGGCAGTCATAAAACTACAGACAAATGCAGATCAAATAATAAACCCTTCAAACATCAGCCTTATGTTAATCGGTACAGAACTTTATGCAAATTAAGAGTGAGAACTTTGACATGTTGTGAACAGAGGTGCAATGTTCTTAAGCCAAAAAGAAATTATTTAAGAGTTAAAGTAATCCAACACCTTCCGCACACCTGTGGCTCTGCATCTTGACACATCATCCACTTTGTTTCCAGACAGTACTGCCATTTCATACGGCAGAGGCACACATGCATGGAGAGGGCACACTGCGGAAACAAAAACGACCCCTCACCTTCGGACGGATGCTCAAAACCACAGTCGATGATGGCGCGCAGCAGCTCCGGTTTGAGCAGGAAATCTCTGAAGCCGGAGCTGTGGATGGAGACGTAGGAGCCCTTCACCTCCTTCTTGCCGGCGGGGGCTGTGCTCTCTGGGGCTCCTTGCGGCTCTTCGTCTTCTTCGTAGTCGAGCAGCTCATTGTCTACGTCGTTCTCAGCCATGATGTTCCTAAAATAAACACAAATAAGGAGTTTACAATCTGGTACGCCCCCCTGCTGGGCTCACAGTACACAGTGGGTCATTAAAGCATCAGTTGTTGCCATTCTAACTTTCACTGCATGTTTAAAGCTGAAGTAATGATTGTGAATAAATGTGTACCCTGGTTAACACCACTTTAAAGACAAGCAAAGTCCATCACCGGTGTTAACCCGCGGTGCTTACAGTGTCAAGACTCCAATGCTGCTTAAATACACAATAATGGCGCCTTCAAAACTGATACAACATGACGTCACATTTTACACATGTCATTTATTTCAAATGCTCAAGATCCCCTTTGTCTCTTACACTTTGCTTACTATGTCTACCTCTATAAGAACAGCCTCAGGTTAAGACAACAGCTCAGGCCCTGGAATCACAACTACACGTCTGAGTTTAAGTTATATAGTTAGAAATCGGTATTATAGTTCAAATCGAAAACACACGTCCAAACATCTAAAGGCTCAACAGATATAACCGAATAATCAAACTCGAGGCGCCTGAGCCGTTGAAGAACGTCCAATACTATTATGTTGCATAATTGCTAACGCGACAAAGCTACTTAGCTATAGCGTCAACGCACAATGTTCCGCTAGATATTCCGCCACCGAAAACACGCGTTTATCTCCTCCAAAGCATCACTTTTTTTTATAAAACTGTGCGCTGTTGCAAATAATAAAGATAAATTGAAAATAAAAGAGAAAGGTTGGTTGGTAGGTTTAGTAAAGTTGCAAAGCTAGCAAATGCTAATGCACACTAAACATAGCCGAAGCTACAACAGCAGCATCCGCATACCAACAATGAATTGAACTGGCCGTCTGAATCAACAAAGACACAATGCAATGAATGGAAACGTTGTAACATTCCAGTTTTTGAATTGCGGTTGAATAAACTACATTGCTACGACATTAAAAACAATACTTCATTCTTACCTTGTTAGTGTGAGCCGCTAGTCAACCTGCAGAGAAGCTCCAAACCGCATGGACAGGCCGCAGCTTGGTTTATACGAGGAAGCGGAAGTCCCGCCCACGGTAAAGAGCCTGGATATCATTGGTGGATCTTGGCAAACGCCGGCAATAACAACTCCTGACTGGTCAAAGGACACGTCAATCACTTTACCAGGTCAACTACAACTAAAAAATAAGCGGGATCCAACAATAATACTGAAGGAGGAGGAATCCCAAAACATCTCGAGTAAATTCCCAAGAAATAACATTTACCCACACCTTTTCCACATCGGCGTTTCTACTATTAATTCTGAACACCCCAAATCATTGTAAAGTTCTTTGTGTCAGTAATCACTCTGAATGAGAACAGTTCATTGTGAATGGAAACGCACTTGGCTTTGTTTTTTAAATGAAGCGCATCAATGTTTACCTTTTTTTTCTTCTATTGGAGTCGATCCATCTCTTGAGACTTATCGACAAAGGCGGTGGTTTCAATTAAAAATAAATAAAAATTATAATCGTAGGAGCAGACTAATAATAACTCGTGAATCTGCACAGTGAGCATCCCATCAATTGACCAAAACAAAGCACAGCACATTTGAGGTGTCAGCCAGGCTCTGCTGCCTGGTCTCTCTTGCCACATAAAGTATAATTTGATGAATATCTGAAGAATTTGGGAGCACAACTTAAAATTGGTATTCAAAACAAGCTCATATTTCCCCTCATATTTGTGTTTTGATAGCAGCGAGAAAATAATGAATAGATGAACACAGTGCTGTATTTTTAGGACAACAAATTAATCTCCATAACCAGTATTAATTTATAATATTAATATGATGTTAAAAAGGTCCCCAAACAGCCTATTTCCAGTGTAAAGGCACTGAATAATGACAGCAGCTCTTATGCAGCTTAGGGGCACAACAAACAATTCCAACATACAAGCGAATAGATAGATAGATAACCCAACTAGATACCAGAGTATGAAAATGAAATGTTATATACAATATGATGAAGTGTTTTAAGGTGCGATTAGTCATACATACGCTATGTCTAGAAATATTTACTCAGTGCACAAAATGGTAGTGCACAACAAACAACTCAGACCATCAAAATGGGAATGTCTGCACACCTTACATGCAAAATACAAAACTTGGACCTTGTGATCATTGGATAAACTTGCATGTTTGTTGTCTTTATTTGAGGCCTTCAAGATTAAAAATCGGCTCCTGTCATCTAATCC
Source organism: Genypterus blacodes (assembly GCF_046128005.1). NCBI lineage: Eukaryota > Metazoa > Chordata > Actinopteri > Ophidiiformes > Ophidiidae > Genypterus > Genypterus blacodes. The sequence continues at coordinate 811,832 of NW_027466835.1, forward strand.
AGGGCAGCAGGACGATCCTAAAAGCAGCTTTTAACTACTCTGTTTTCATATCCGACTCAGCTCTTTGGTGAATGAATAGCGCTTTTAAGATGAAAGCAAAACCCTGGGCTGCTGCTTACACAAGTTTGTTGTTTTAGGCTGACTTAAGAAATTTACTTAAACAGTACAGGAGAGATTTGAAGCTTCAGATGTTGGAACCTTCAACAGAACAGTTATATGTGAAATGTTGGCAGTTTTTAAATTTAACCAGGAGTATGTCTTATTCTGTTACAGTTAATGTCTCAAAAATGTCCAAAACACAGTTTCAATTAATTACTTCTTGAGGATGGAATCCTCGACTAAATTCAACAAGGTTAGAGTTGAATCACCTGTGTAATCCTTAATAGTAAGGTTGGCACTTGCCTGGGAGTGCTTTTAAAAGCTGGAATGGATCAAAAAAGCCCATAATTTGATGGAATCTGAGTAGTGAAAGCAAAGAAAAGATGGAAGGAGAAAAAAAGAACTCAATCTCAAGTTGCATTCTGCATTCTTTTACTACATGTGAAGTTATAACAAACACAAAGGAATCTTGACACTAATGTGAGTCAGTTAGTGTTCGCTTTCCGATCTTTCATGTGCCCTCATGACTTACATTCATATTGCATTACTGCATCTCGTTCTTACAGAAGATTGTGTTGACAGCTTGAGGTTTTGAAGTGTTTTAATTTAAGTGATTAGTAAGATTGGTACTTTTCCTTATCTAGCCATGCTCTGTAGTCTGACATGTGAAATACCTCTACCTTTACTAATATGCGGTTTCGAGATATGGTACTCTATCCACCAGTGAGAATAGATGATACAAAAATCCATACTAAAACTCCTGTTGGTGATCAGTAAATAGTAAACAGTGTTAGGAAAGTGCAGCTGTATAACTAATATCCTTATATCTGTGATTCCAGAGCAGAGGAGAAGCTCCACTGTGAAGGAGAAAAGTAAGGGAAACTGTCAGACTCTGGCCGTGAGGACCTTACTGAGCACGAACTAGAGGGAATGGTCAGAAAGTCCCTCACATGACATGGTAAAGATCGAAGCAACCATTCCTCCACTAGAATTCCACCTCCACGCAGCCCTGAGCATCGGCCCAATTCAGCAGGGAGCTCCTCCAGACTGTTGCTGCGTAGGTCCAAACTGAACAGGTGACTTAAAGCAGCAACCCCACTGGGTAACAAACTAATAGAGTTGTGAGCAACGTTTAGGATCCGCAGCTCCAAACAATGAATGAATAGCTCTGGAGGTAAACTCTCTAGCCTGTTACCACTGAGATCCAGCTCTGTCAGCAAGTTCAGTGCCTTTATTTCTACTGGCAGTTCTCTCAGCAGGTTGCCAGCCAGTAGGAGCCTCCGGAGGCGGTGCAGAGTGAAGAGTGCTGGAGGAAGGCTTCGAAGCTGGTTGTTGGCCAGATCTAGGAATTCTAGGCTTCGCAACACACCAACACTGGCCGGCAGAGCCAGAACACAGTTGTAGGACAGTCTGAGGCAAGAAAGACGTTGGAGATGAGCAAGACTAAGCAGTTCCTCCAGAGTTCTCAAGTTATTATGGCGCAGGTCAAGCGTTCGCAGGTTCGTCAGAGCCAAGACGACAGAGGGCAAACGCTCGAGCTGGCAGTCTTGCAGCTGCAGCTCTGTGAGGCCAACCATTCTTTTTAGGCCTGTCAATACAAGCAGCCTGGTGCCCTCATTCTGGATCTCCAACCTCACCAAGCTGCTTGCCACCTCACAAACTTCCCCAGGGACCCGTTGCAACATGCCTCGGATCACCAGTATGCGGAGGTGGCGTAACTGACGGAGGCTCCCAAGTCCCCAGTTGCGGGCCACTCCGCCTTCATTGCCCAGGCGACCTGAGAGATGCAGCTCATTTAGGCCATGGAGGGAGAAGACCCAGCTAGGGATTTCTGCTGCTTGAGTAAAGGTGAGGTGAAGGGCCTCCAGACGTTCTTGCAGAACTCCAAGGGCAGCAGGGTCCACGGCTGCAGTGCAGTGGTACAGGTGGAACTCCCTGTTCAAGAAATAACCAACAGTCCAAAGGGTGTGTCTAAAGTGTGTAGCCTGTGATCTACAGATCACAGGCTACATGATTAATTAGTGAATCATTCAGCCATGATATGACTGACATCACTGTCACAGAAATGTGTTCAGCATACAGCTCACCTGAGTGCAGTCATGTTGGCCACCTGTGCTGTAAACCTGGCATCTGTGATGAGCTCCAGCTTGAGGACCTGAAGCTGGCTGAGGGAGAAGAGGGCTGGAGGCAGTCGGGGCAGGGCCACCAGCTGTAGTCTGGAGCGACCCTCAGCATCTAAACTAGTCATGGAACGCAGCTTCTCCTCCCCCCAGCGCTTCTCCAAGCTTTCCTCCAGCAGTCTGCTCTCACTGACTGGAGACAAAAACACAGACAGTCGCTGTGCCAGCAAAGGGTCGTACTGGTCTGACATGTGCAAAAGAAATGCCAGGTCGTTGCTAAGGTCAGGAACGTCTCTCAGGGAGCACAACTCCTTCAGCATGTGGAAGGAATACTGCCGGAGGGAGCTGAGGGGGAGCAAGAAATAGAAGCAAATGGTTGGGAAAAAGTACATACACTGTTCATAAAGGTTCACTTTATACATGAAATAAACTAACAGGACATAATCATGATTAAATCAGAATACAGCACACATTCCTGACTCAATGGGATGAGGATTAAACACACCTAAACAGCTTAATACGTCAAGTAAAGTCAGAAGGCTAATATCATTTCTCTCGCTACGTCGCCTCACCTGTGTAAAATCCAGCTTATGGTGTAAATGTTCAGCAGGCCATACAGCGCCAGCAGGGTCACGTAGGCCACCAGCAGCTTGTGTAGCAGGGAGGCCAGTGCATGGGTGCACTCAAAGGTGCTGTAACCCACCAGGTCATGCTCCCCAGGGTGACAGGTGTGGGTGAAAGAGATGGAGTTGAGACGAGGGATGGTGTAACTCACAATTAGTGTTACCATAAACAATTTGAATATACTCTGGGCCAAGTAGACCTGGAGGGAAAGAGAAATGTGAAATTTAAACATTTAAAGTGACAAATACAGGTGATTAAATCACCTCTAGATGGCCCCTCACCTTGTAGATCACATCCGAGCTTTCACAGTGGGTCCGAAATCTCCTGACCCTCTCAAACAGGGCCCTGGCCTGTTCCTGATCACTTTTATCCAGACTGATCACCTGCCTGGGATTGCCAATCATGAGTGAGGGCCTTGAGAGAGCTATGGGCATGGGTCCTTGGGAGCTGAGGTAAATAGACGACAGGGAGGAATTATAGGATCTAGTAGAGGGGCACGGAGAGGGCGGGGTGGCAATCAACACACTATCTGTCCTCTTCCAAAGGGGATTGTCTGTGCTAGAGTCCAAGCTTGAAAGTTTCATGTGGGCTGCTGAAGATGAAATTGACATGTGCACAGGTTGTGGTGGTCGTCCATCCTCTTCCTCCTTTTCAGCCTGTGTGTAGATGTTGTCCTGCCGGGCTGCGTGGGACAGGGCTCGAGATGTCCAGGGTGACTCGCAGCACTTTGCTAAGATGGTCAGGAAGTGCTCTAAGCGGGCAGAACAGGGGGGGAAGTGGAACCAGAAGGTGCCGCTAGCTAGCAGCACAACAGACTGCAGCAGGGCGATGTAGGGGAAGAAGCGTGAGAACCAAGGCAAAGCCTCATGGTAGCACACCTAAACAGAAGAATCAATACATCGGACACAATCACCACCGCAATACACACACTGCACAAGCTTGTAATGTAAACAAACTGCTCTGATGCATCATTTGAAAAGGTAAATGCAGAGGAGACAAAAAACCCAGTCTGCTACCTGGCTAATGTAAACATACTGCTGATAGGCCAAATGGGTGCGTCGACCTCGGGGTGTTGGAGGTGGATTTGGCCTGATGTCATGTGGGATGTGGATGGAGGGCTTTGAAGATGGAGCGAGCGCCACATGGCTCCCTGTTGAGGAAATGTGATCACTGGTGTTTGTAGTGATGATTGGATCCAGGGGTAGGCAGACCACTCGGTCTCTTGACAGCAGCACCGTTCCAGCCAGAACAGATACCATCAGCATCAGGACCACAAGGTAGTCCATGAAGACTTCCCACCAGGGTTTTAACAGTTTGGAACTGCTCTGATGGTGGTTTAGAGAAGCCAGCTCTGATAGCGTGAACATGGTGACCTCTGGGACTCCAACGACAGCTGTAAAAATAATGCTGGCAGTGATGAAAGAAAGCATGAACAGATGACATAATCAGATGTAGAGGTGTACAAAGATGAGCCCTTTCTAAACATCCAGTGTCCCCGGCAAAAAAATATTAATCAGAAGAACTTTGAAAAACAAGTCTATGACTAATACAGCTGACCAAGCTTCAGTCAATTAATGCCACTGAGAGCTTTCACAAAACATTTGCTCAGCCACACCATGGACATTTTGGCTTGTTGAGAGCTCCAGATATACAATATGTTGATATATGTGTAATCTATTTTACATATATTTTCAGCCGATGTGGCATTAATGTACAGTAGATGTCAGATATAAAAACCATGCAAAGTTTATGTTTTGCTGTTTGAATAGAGAAATATGACATTTAGAATAGGGACATATGGTATATGACATTTGGTACATTGCACTTTGGTACATACTGTACAATATATTGGATTTCCATGCTGGAAGGTTGTGATAATAGAAAAACAACATTTGATTAGCTTGTGCTTACCTGGATAAATTTTCCAAGGGTTTTCTCTTTCTTTCTTAACAATCTCCCAAGTTTCTTCCCCCGGTTCATTCAATAAACACTAAAAATAAGCGGGTGCTGAGCAGTTCACACCAACTTCACCAACTTCATTCCGGTGCGTCCTGGTTCTCTTCTGAATAACCCATGAAACCTTTCAGGGGCCTACACACAGCTTTTCAACGGTTGTCATGGCATTGAAGGACGTTGGCCAAAAGATTTAATTCAGTCTGCTCAAGCACCCCACAGTGGTGACTGCACCCTTTAAATGCCTTAAAGAGCAGGAAACTAATGGAGTAGTAATGTAAAGTATGTACAAAGTAGTTAGGACAAAACATCAGAAACATTTTTCAGTATAATGCAGTCCAATACAATGTCATGGATATTAACTCAAAAGTACCAAATACCAGAATTAAGACCAATCATAACATCTAAGAAGAATTATGGAAAAACCTTGAGCATGCAAGTGCACTTTAGTAATACAGAGCTTGAAAAGTATAATGTTGAAGTTTATTGTGTGCACAAAAGACAAGATGGGGTATTTTGAACAACACAATCTTATTGTTAATCTACCATAAAAGTTTTTTGATGAAACCCATTTCATGAGTGAATGATCGGCCAGAATAAGCAAAATAATTTCAATTTACAATGTCATCTAGTGTACCTCCATCATATTGTGTATTCAAGTATCAATGACACAAATACAGGAGCAGAAGCATAAGACTTTACACGTCCTTGTATTTTCTCTGATCATTGAGTGAAACTATATCCAGCAGGGGTCACTGATGTTACTGTTTTTGCAACTAAACACCTGCATTTGAAAGCACCATGTTGTTCCAGTAATGTGACAGCTCTCAATACTACTGTCTAATCCACACACTGACAGTCTGTTGGCCACTTCAGTACAAACACAAATGGTCAGTTTGGGAATAAAGTGTTTTAGGGACTAAAATGTCCAACTGATCTCTGTTCTGGATTGCTCTCTATAAGTCTCTGGGTTGTTTCCTGAGGGATTAAAAATCACTGGCTATAGTTATTGACACTGATGGCTTATAAACGTATGGAATTAACAAAGTGTGTGGGGTTTTCATTGTATTTGGGCCATGAGGAATCTGGTGCAAAGTCTCAAACTGACACTGAACCACACTCTGATAATGTAACAGCTGTGAGTATTTACTCTGTCTACTCTGGATGTAACTATGGTTGTGTGTGTGTGTGTGTGTGTGTTTGTGTGTGGTGGTTAGAGGGTATGAGGTTTCACAGAGCAAAAGAAACAAAAGCAGTGCAATACTTGCAGCAGTGTTTGTGTGTGAGATTGACATTTATGTTGAGGAACAAGGATAACTGACTGTATTCCTAACCAAAGGCAGATTGAACCTGAATGCAATATGATGGAATCCACACAAAAAGGTATTTTTCTTTGATGGTGTTTGGCCCGGTTTTATGTGTACCAGACAATTTGATCATACTTGATGTATGCTAATGAACAAATGGACTTTTTCCATGAAATGACCCAATGTGTGGAAATGTGGCATTGAAATGAAACAGTGGGGCTTTGGTGTAGGAGGCTCAACATTACAGGCGAGGGACTGATGTATCCTAACAACACCCTCGGTTTCAGACTTCTGCTGAGGCTTCACACCTCACTATTTGCCTTATACCAACAGGAAAACACTCGCACAAAGTCCAATGAGTGAAGCATTTGAACATTGAGATGCTTTGGGTGGGGTTGTGTTATGTGTTAGAGAGGATTCACACATACACGCCATAAAGTAACATCACATGCAAGCTGCAAAAAGGGAGCACATTAAATGTCTCAAGGCTTTCAGCAGGTTTTGACACCTTTCATAGCATCGCTGTTGATCATCACTTTATGAAGTGCTATGGTGATGAAGAGGAGGATAAACCTAATCTGCTGGGAACTCACACATCAGAATACAAACTATTAATAAGAGTTCCTCTTTACATTCAATAGATGGAGAGTGTTTCTGTAAGTGTGGAAATCTTCAGCAGTGTGACCCCACGATGTTGACGATCAACCCTCTGTGCATATTTACTGCCACAGCAAGCAAGTTTGACCTCAGACGAAGGACAGGTTTTAGAGTAAATAAATGCAGAGAATTCTTAAATATTTTCTTCTTTAGAAAACTTGATTACATTTTGATTCCGCTCACAGCCCTCACTATCTTCCTCCAAGCCATCTGAACTGGGTTGACTATGATTTTCTTCAACTTAACAGCAATAACACAGACGTTCTCCTTTTCTGTTCATTTGTTTTCGTCGAGTATTAATGGCTGCACTGTTCCCCTCCCTGATTTTGGACATTATACTCTCTTTTGAGCCTCAGATCCTAAATGTACCTTGGGCTGCATTCTTTCCCCTTCGAAACATCACAAGACTTTGTCTATCCCTCACACAGCACAGCACTTGCCTATTGTAGTTGCTGTCCTTGGTAGGCTCCAAATCATTCAGAACGGCAAGTATTGTCACCTGTACCCCATTCACCAATCATATCACCATTATACTCATTTTCAGTAGCTCCCCTGGCTCCCTCCATCATCCTCTTGATCACCTTCAAAGCCCTTCACAATCTTACCCCTTCCCTTTTTTTCTGAACTTCTACAATTGCACAATCCTTCTCGCCCCCTACTTGCCTCCTCGCTGTACTCCTCTTAGTTCCTTTCTTTATGATTCCGAACCATGAGTTACAGAGCTTTCAGCTGTAGTGGCCTACTCACTCTGATTCACAATTGCAATATTATGTGACCTCATATTTTTCCACAAGACCTATAAAGGAGAAACTAATGTGATGGAATCCAAACATTTCTCCTAAATCTTTTCTTTGCTGTTATTTCTCTAATTCTACCAAACTATGGACTTTTTGTCATCTGTCCCAGCACCCCTCAGGCCTGTGCCACCTTCACTAAGAAGTATTAACGCAGGTGATTTGATTTGAATCCTGTTGTCAAGGACTCTGTAGTATAGTTCATAGTCCAACCACATGTCTTGTCACGAAACTATGCGTGTATTCCTTTACCACCATTGTGTAGATGTACACAGCAGCTGCCTTGGGTACCATGTCATTAAGGAGTTCTCACACCCTCTTACCTCACTGTAACCCTGCTTTGTCAGAATGAGACAAATCTGAGAGGGATGGTTGTGAGTGTGGGAGTGGGGATGCCCATCGTGTCGCAGAATTTTGACATGCTGGGATCATCCTCACTATTACAGAATCACCATCATTTCCATTATGATCATCATCAACAAAAAAGCTTACAAAGAGTACAACGTATCACTTTATAATGTGTATTAGCTTAGTATTGTTTCTTTAAAATAGCTCAATGCGGTTTTCATTTGGGTTTCTGATGTCTTTAGCGTGACAGAGGTGGAATGTGTAGGAGGATGAGCAAAATACCTACTTCCTGTTCAAGAGGCACAGGCCTTGATATGAGTAGTGTGGGGTTTTGCCTACATGACCATCTGATATGGCATGCAGAATTATACAGTCACCAGTTTCCACTGTGACAGTAATTAAAGATAATTTGTTTTTGTTTGTATTTATGTGTGTTCATGCAATCCCAGGTTACATGATCTGTTCCGTAACAGTCACTAAGCACACTTAAAGTACACCTATTTGTGGATGTCTTATCCTTCATCCTGCACTGCCCTTGACCTGCACTCTTTCGCTAATCAAAGTGAGAACGAGTGGAAGCGCTGTGAAGAAACGTGTGTAAAGAGGGTGGGTGGGTGGGGGTAAACTGGTGTGAGAAAAATACAGAAGTTGTTAGCCGTGAGAAAGTGGCACAAGAAGATACATCGAGTCCCCTGGTTGAAACCACTGAGCCACCAGCCGCAACAGCTACACAAATAAACACCAGAAGGCTCTGACTGTAAACCGACTGATGAGATTTTCCTATCTGTGATCTTTCATGAAGAGAAATAAATTGATTTGTGTGTTTCACAGAACAGTGGCACAAATCGCAGTTCTGAGAGGTTACAAATGTCTGTTGGCAACTAAATTGCCACTAAAATGAAACATATTTCATTTGTGTGTTCTGATGAAAATTCTTTCAAGTGGGCAGGAAGCAGTGTGTGTGTGTTTGATGTCAAACTTTGGCTTTACTTGTTAATTGTTTTTTTCCTTTGTGCTTAAGGGTGCAAAGTTTAATGTATTACTATTATCATTTAATTATTCCACTGTTGCACATGAGGTTCCTCAGGGATCAGTTCTAGGGCCTGTTCATTGCTGTGCATTATCTTCGTTGTACCTGTATGTACCTTTCCTCCTCTGTCAATGATCAGACTTGAGGTTTAAATGTGTTTTATGTTTACCTCCACTAAGCATATTCAAGTAGTTTGATTTTTTAGCAGAGCTACTTCAAAATGTATACATTTTTTATTTTGCTATTGATGCAGGGGAAGAAGAGGAACCCATGAAATGTTGGTGCTGGTCTGAATAATATCCTGAATGTTTGGACTGGGGACACATTCTTTGGAACCTCAGTGCTGTAACAAACATGCAACAACCACTAATGCGTAGCTTTGATGCTCATTCTATTTTTTTTTTTATTTTTGATTGCTGTTGAAATGTTTAACATTTTACACCGTAGTTTCTTACTTTGTATATCAGTATATGATCGTAAGAAGACAAATTTTACTTGGGCTTGTGCATCCTTGGCGGAGGTATGAATGCACTGGCTGATAGTAAAAGGAAATTGGAATGATTGATGTGTTATAAACTTGTAGACATTCAAATGTAAACACAACATTGTATGACAAAAAGAGATGACTCTGATATACTTATTCTTTGTTCTGTTGTTCAGTATATAAATGTGTAACACATTTGATTGATGTTCCTTTTTTCTTTTTACATGTCATCATTCTATAACTATTATAGATAAATCATATCACAGACACGATTAAGATTTAAAAACACATGTAAAGTAAATGAACATGAATCGAAGCAATAAGAAAATGAGCTTTTGACTGTGTTACATTCTCTTTACTCTTTAAACCCCCCAGAGTTTCAGGTTCCTAGAAAGGCAGTTTTTGAACCAACATCAGGGGAACAAGAAGCCCCTGAACCCCCAACACAAATGAGACACAAAACCACCAAACCCACCAGCTCATCTCAGCTCTCTGCTCTCCTCCCGCCTGCTCTCCCTCCCTGTCAGCCCCTGGGAGAAGGTAGCGAGCCCCCCACCACAGCGACCACACAGCGCTCTGACATGCATCAAACTCTTCATGCACATCAAGGTGAACACAGCAGTGTTGAGCTGTCACAAGGCTCCAAATGAGACGTTTGCTAAAACATAGTAATTCTTGGAATTCAGTGGATTTCATGACGATTTCATTTCAATCTGACTTATAATTAAAAGATGTATATTTGGATTTACGGTATATTTTCTAATTCATTCAAATGTTTTCTGTTGCTGTGTGAAATGAAAGACAACTAATGAATGAAATGGTTATTTTAGGGTATTTTACCCAGAGTTTGCCACATTTTAAGTTAAAAAAAAGAACAAAAGAATCTCCCTATGTTCACAGATTGAGCAGTGTGGGGTCTGCAGGCCACATAAGAGACTATGCCCCCCACACACTCTCACACACACACAAACACACACACGTGGTGGGCATGTTGAAAACAAAGGTCCCAGGGTTCTCATGAGAATGATGCTGCCTTCAAACTTTCCAAAGGATGCTCAGCATATTTACATATCCACCCACATTCCCACACTACAGTCACTTTGGCAGCAAATCTATTACAGTTCGGTCCTGTAGTGGAAAAGGTATTCATCATGGCAAATATGAAGTGATGTGATGAAATATCAGCAGAGATTTTAAAATTTGAAGGTAATTTTCCCTGTAACTTCTATATTTTGTCATTATAGTTTGTTATTATCATTTTTCTTATTTGTTGTATATTGTTACTCTTAAAGCAGTTAAAAACATTTCTTAATTTTAAGATCTAAATAAAAAACCCTCTATGTACTTGACATCATCTTCACATTATCAGGATGGGGTAATCTTCCCATAGTTTAAAATGTAAAGTTAATAAAAAGTTTAAAGTTAAGTTTTGCAAAACCTTTGGTCCCACAATCCTCAGTGGCGATCCTCTTCAAAATCAAATCAAATCTCTTTGTGTTGTGTCATCAGTTAATGGGTGTGAGGAAGAGAAAAAGGACTGCACCAACAGCAACGACACGAGAATCGCTTTCAACATTCAGAGGCACAAGAGGTAAGACTGAGGTAAGACCAGAAGAAAGACTGATGCTGCTGGTGATCTCCATTTGATGACTGTATTCAAGTCTATAAACTTGGCTAAGATACTTTATGTACCTGCAGCATTTAAATTGATGTAGTACAAATTTACAAAAAGTACAGATGCTCTAAATTCTGTGCAGGAGAGGAGAAATGTTCAACCTCTGTTAGTCATTAACTTCTTAGGATGGATCTTAGCAGAGGTTTACTAGAAGAAATAGGAGATAACTTGGGAATAATTGTTTTTCTTACTTTGCTCTTTTTTGTTAATTTTATAATGAATTAAAATTTCATAATCATCAACTACAGAAGCAATTACCTCACCAAAATCTTATTACTAAAATGGTGATGTTGCTAACAAGATAGTTATGTAACAAGGACAACAATTGCATTTTGACCAATTTTGGACGAAAATTTTGAAATGAGAATATTCTGAGATGATCCTATGTTGTTGAATTCAACATGTAAATGTTATCTGTTATCAGAGTTACACAGAGGATGCGATGTCAGTTTAGGAGCTGTGTGGTAATACCACAGTGGGGTTATCCTAAGTGAAAACCCCAGAAATGCTATGCAGGTGTGAGGCTGTATTTGCTGCAAAAACCTCAAGCTTTGGCGTTTTAACTGAACATGTACCAACAGGTGTGTAACATCTGAGTGTGTGGTTAGAATCATCCAGTGATATACGAGAGACAATTGTGTTTTATTCTCTCCCATCAGTCCCCTGCCATGCCTCGCTCCTTCCTCGTCAAGAGTAAACGGACCGGGTCGCATCTGCTCAAGCCATCTAAACACTCCAGATATGTGGATCGCAGGCTCCAGTCCCAGTCGTGCACACACACTCAGCAGACGGTGCAGTTTGGTGTGCGTCAAGAGAAAAGGCAAAGCGAGGACGCAGTGCAGCCTCTGTCCTCCATGCTGGGGGTTAAAGATGTGCTGGTTGAAGCCTGCACGCCTTGGGATGGGAGGACAGACGGACCCCACAGTGCCCACACAGAGGATCCTTGGTCTTCAGGTACACCACTCATTCACAGTTAGAAAGATGGTGATTAGAGGACATACTGAACATCCACAAATGACAAACAAGCCATGGCAAAATGAGCTTGGTTCTAATAAAAACACTGACTAAAAGAGAGAGATGTTTTTTGTGGATACTGGCAAAAAAATGTGTGTGAATGAGTGTCAGTTAGTTGTATTGCTGGTACATGTTCTGCTTTTTGGCATACATGGATTTTGGATAAAGAAAGACATTTTTGTATGATTGCCATGATTTCTTCTGCCCGATAGTTTCTGTCGTGTTGGCAGGTTTGAATGCTCACGAGAAAAGAATGTGCACAAAGGTTTTTTTTTACAGAACCACAGAACAAAAGTGCAGTAAGGGGAAAAATCTTAAGTTAAATGCCTGAAAATGCCCTCAAAATTAAAACCAAACGGACCAATTGCTCTCCCTAAAATATGAGTAAGTATGTACAAAAAGCTAGATAATCTGATCAGTTGACCCTGAGTCATGTACATGGGCGAGCACACACATACACAAACATACACACACACACACACACACACACACACACACACACACACGCACCCACACCCACACCCACACCCACACCCACACCCACACACACACACACACACACACACACACACACACACACACACACACACACACCCACACCCACACACACACTGGACCTGGACCCATTTCCTCAGCTAAATTAAATAGGCCACTTCTGCTTGTTCCCCCATTGCTACAAAGATAGTCTTGATTGATTCATGATGTCTTTAATATTTGCAATATCCTTAAATTTCCCATAATTTTGAGACAAATCCTTATCCTTGTCCTTATTCTCAGCCTTTCACTGTAAAACTAAAGACGCTCTCACCGTCTCCACCCTTTTGTTTCCTAACAGAGCCCCCTGTGGAGAACAGAGACGTACCGCTGTCCGTCTCACTTTGGTCAGCCGACAGTTGCTCCACATCCCAAAGAGAGCGAGAGCTGGAGAAACTGGTTTACATGTTGCTCAACCACACGTCGCACACTGATCTCAAATCCCCCGACAGCGAGTGTCCCCTGTGTGAGAAGGTAAGAGTCCCCAGCACACTCACACTGAACTGCCTCTGTCTTTCATTGCTGGCTGTAAAATTGGTTATAATGAAAGGGATGAGAGCAAAGTAAGATGCAATAAAGTTTACTTGACCAGTTGAGTTTATTTTCTAATAATTATCCCCAAGTATCTCATAATTAAGATGTCATACGTTTCAATTAGGACATACCATACTGTGTATAGTAAAAATCTTATTTTTAAGTGGTATTAAGACTTATCAGAGACTTGGACTTGGACTTTGATGAGAACTTAAAACTTAAAACCTGACTGCATGAATGGTTACGTATGTTACACATGATCTTGTCTTGAATGAGACATGAGACTTGACTTAGGCCTTCCTGGAAAGTCTTAAAACTTGCAAATCAAAATGAAAACAATCTCTCTCTGTGTCCTCTCTCTCTCTCTCTCTCTCTCTCTCTCTCACTCTCACTCTCGCTCTGTCCCTCTCTCCCTCGCTCATTCAGTCTCTTTCAGAGGTCCTGGCATTGGGAGGAGCTCACCAGGCTCAGATCCGACACACACTCTCTATGCCATTTACAGGATCACCCACATCCCCGATCTTGCCCCACATCCCATACAGCTTCAGAGCACTCAGAAGCTATGGTAGAGCCAAGGTATGGGTCATGCTGAAGAAGTTCTGGAAGACACACAGATTTGTCCTCACAGCAGCCGTATTGATTGTGTGTGTGTGATTGTCTGCGTGCAGGAGCGTAGCTTCGGCTGCGAGGTGTGTGGGAAAGTGTTCAAACGCTCATCCACTCTGTCCACGCATCTCCTGATCCATTCGGACACGAGGCCCTATCCCTGCCAGTACTGCGGCAAGAGGTTCCACCAGAAGTCAGACATGAAGAAACACACGTTCATACACACAGGTGAGAGCACGACACCCAACCTGATCACAGCACGTGTAGTATAGATGAATACACAGCAGCAGCATCATCTGACAACCAAGTGACACTGATATCAACATCCTAGTGACACAAAGACACCATTCAAGACTCAAACACTAAATACTCAAACACACACTCTTCCCCCCCTCAGGTGAGAAGCCACATGTGTGTAAGGTGTGCGGCAAAGCCTTCAGCCAAAGCTCCAACCTCATCACACACAGCAGAAAGCACAGCAGCCACCGGCCTTTCAGCTGCCCTCGCTGTCAGCACAGCTTCCAACGCAGAGTGGACCTACAGCGCCACCAAGAGGGACCATGTGGCTATGTTGGCATGTACACACAAAGCTGAGCCCGCTGGGTAATGTGACCATGAGAGATGAAGTGATAACTCTGTAAATAAATCTCACTAACTGATCGTAACTGTATCAAAAACTATGAGTAATAAAAGTGGATTTTTGTATTGAATAAAAACAAAACAAAGCATTTTTTCATAGTGTTAGTTTCCATTTTGTTACTTTGTGAGTAGTTTGTACTTCAGTGATTAAAACACTGACCGACAAGTCATTCTGACATGAAACTTGTTGTAATTTCCCCTCGTATGCTGACTAACAGCAGACCAACCAGTTACATTGGTATTTTTAGATGTGTGTGTGTGTGTGTGTGTGTGTGTGTGTGTGTGTGTGTGTGTGTGTGTGTGTGTGTGTGTGTGTGTGTGTGTGTGTGTGTGTAATTTCAGGCATCCATAATTCACTGCGTCACTCCAACAGTGATGATAGATGAGCCACTTACAGGATGCAGTCTGTGGCACTGAATAGAAGCAGCAGATTTTTGATCATTTAATCTGCTACCATTTCTACTGCAGCACCACTGTGCACACTGACCTTGCAGTCCACAAACAAAGCTTTCAGAGCGGTAGGCTTTGGGTTTGTCTTATTTCAAGTTTGGACACTTTCAACACAATATTTCAGTAAAAAAATGACACTAGTGCAAATTGAGATTGAGATCTATTATACTAGATATACTTTGTAGAACACACTGATTTATAAACATGTTTGTATATTTTTATCCAGTATGGCTTCTATGATGTGATGTGAAAGTGCAAGAATGAGCCAACTTGGATCTTTGCACATTTAATACATCTTCATAACACATTTACAACAATAATATACATACAGGTATAGTTTGTATAGCTTGATATCTAGGCATTCACAGTAACAACACAAACACACAGTTCACCTCTGTAGTGCTGCAACCTCTTGAGTTATCGTCACCTTGTGGTCTTGATCATGATGACAGTGTGGTTTCTGTCTGAGTCACTCCTACCAAGCAGAGTTCCTGTGTGAGTCCAGGTAACACACAGACTTTCTGCCGCTCCTGATGTAGAAGCTTTTTCTAAGCTTTCACTTTGAATCAACAATCACAATGGTGTGTGTCACAATTCTGCCGTGAAGTAATGACCCACATTCACTGACGTCCAACACACACACACACGCACAGACACACACACACACACACACACAGACACAGACACAGACACACACACACACACACACGTAGAAACTCCCTCGGCCCAACTTCTTCTTCAGTCTCAGATTTGGAGGTGGAATTCCTGAGAAAAAGGTAAAAGAGTGAAACACAAGCACAACATATCTGAGCTGTGATCTGCAGGTGTTTGCCCGATGCAGCTGCTTCCAACTGATATAACATGTTTTTACTAAACGGCTTTGACCTTAAGTTCACTCTGTGGTGTCACCTGCAGAGTTCTGCTCCACAAGCTGATAAGTGGCAACACACACACACAACACACTTCTACAAAATCTTAACTGTTATACTCAGTGACCAAAGCTGTACCCCCGTCACTCAAAGTACTGAAGCTTTTATTATTGAAGAAAGGTCAAGTCTCCTACCACACATAGTTCAGCATGTGTGTGACAATACTGGAGGATTGAAACAGTTATGAAGGCAAATAGAGGCCTTACTCCATATCTTCATGTAATATTATAGAAGGTTTTGTGTTTTAAACAAAGGCCTTAATGAGGCAAATAAGCAGTTTTTGCATTGTGCCATTGAGCCACCATATAGATGGCTGATTGACATCTGAAAGGATTCTCCCTAACATTCAGTAAATCCCCCTTAAATGACTGATATCTGTATATGTCTTACCTCTACAAACAGCTGGTCTGTTCAGCCACAGAGACTGGAGTCCAGATGTTGTAGCTGGGTTCTGCTAAATGACCCGCCGCTCCACCAAGTGACTGTGATCGGATTCCTTTAAAAAGGAAACAACTAGAATTCCTCAAAATTGTCCGTACTTACAATTGGAGATTACCGTAACACATGTAGCCAGGCCACAGATTAAATATCTGTATAAGGTCTGTTGTGTCCTGCTTCAAACGCTCATCATTACCTGTGTAATAAAAGATACCCCACAGCGCCCCCATCAGGCAGACACCCATCACAAAGGCAGCAAAGACAATCCCCATCACCAGTCCAGTGTGAAACTCTGGGCCTAAGAAGACAGGAGGTGAGACGTTTTACACACACACACACACACACACACACACACAGTATATGCCACTCACTGCTGTGTTCTGGTTCAGGATTGGTCAGTGGAGAGACACTCAATCTCTTGGTTCTTTGGCCAGTAGGGGGTCTTAGTGGTTTGGGTGCCAGTGAACTAAAAGGTTGGGTGACCACCATGGGCCTGGTCAGGTTTCTGGTCTCACACTGAAAGAGGGTAAACACAGCATGTTATTAATATATTTATGTAACTAAAAATATCATCTTCTTCACTCATCATGGTGTCAACAGCAACATGTGATGGCATTTGTCCTGCAGGTGGCGCTACATGGATAAGGTGTGTGTTTTCGGATGGTGTTTCATTTCAGAGGAGGTGTTGGGCAGTGTGTGTGTTTCTTTACCTTCTGTCTGTGTAACTTAGACACGAGTGGAGGGAGGCGTAGGCCGTCATCACAGTCTTCCTCTGCCGTTTCCTTTAAGGTTCCCCCTCTTGTTGAGTTGGAGACACACAGGCGAAGGCAGCAGTGGAGGAACTGCACAGAGTCGTTAAAAAGTGGCCGCAGGATGAAACTAAATCTCAAAGAGTGAATCTCCTCCTCTGCTTCCGTTCCAGTGCTTCTCTCTTTCCTCCTCACGTGTGCTTTTCGTCCTCTTCTTCCCATTTTCCCTCTGAGTGAGACACCTCCACCTTTACCTTCAAAATCGCTATAGCCTCTGTCTTCTCCCCGTGCCACCTTTGTGTCCTTCTCCTCCTCCAGTTCACCATCTTCATCATCACTTGTCCCTTCTTCGTCGCCCTCCATCACTGTGCTGAGGGTCAGCGAGGGGTCAGAGGAGCAGCCGTCCTTTATGACCGTCCAGAAAGGAGCCTTGTTAGGGTCGGACCATGGCGAGACCACACATGACATCACCTCTACAAAGTGAGTGACGGGCTCTTTTGCGGAAATCTATGAGCAGAGAAAAAAAAAGTGATGTGAGTGATGAACGAAGAAACGATCAACAAACTGAACCGTGAACACATGCACAGACCTCAACATAGACGCGTTGGTCTGCAGAGACCACACAGGGACCAATCTGTCTCTGCTCGTAGCTCTCAGTGACAAAGAGCTTCAGAATGAGGACAGGCCCAGTTCTGTGTCTGGGTGCTGGGAGGTGACGCGGCCCTGGATTCAGCTCTGGACCTTTGGGTGACCAGGGGAGAAGCTCTGCCTGAAGATGGCTTACAACATCGACGGGGCTCGGAACTGCTGCCACACAGCTGAACTGAGAGGAGAGATGGAGCGGATACTTCACTGGAGAATATAAGAGGTATAAGAATGTAAGTATATAAGATATGCAAAATATCTCACGTGTATTCCAAATGGTCTCGCCTCTTTCCCCGTCTTGTTGAGAGCCAGAACCGACTGAGGATCGTCTCTCCATAATAACACCTGACCAGGCAGGAGAGAGAAGACAACAGAATGATCCAGATCAGCAGACAGTACAGTATATCCGGAAATGTGTACATACAGTACCATAACACCTCCTGCCTCTGCTGTTTGGTGCTCTCTCCTTTCATCCATCTTCCTGTGCCTGAGCTGTGTTTTTCTCTCATTTAATTGGCCTGCAAATAGCATCGCATCATCAGGGCTTAACCCAGTACTAGTCTGGTCATGATGACCATGATGACTCACCAACATGGCGCCTTAAGTGTTTGTAGCAGCTGAAAGGCTTCTTCAGTTTTGAACTGAACAGAACGTCTTCAAGCCTGTACTAGCAGGTTCAGGTGCCTAAGAATAACTTTCCTCGGATAACATTACATTGTGTTATTATTTAATGGAATTTCCTATTTCCCTCATCCTTTTGTTCTCAAAGTTTGTATCTCACCATGTTTTTGTACTGCACCCGTCTGGGTCGTCCCAGGAGGACAGCCTCCGTCTCACAGGACATGACTGGGAACACCAACAGGAAATGACTCCCATTGGACTGAGCCTGGCACTTCAGGTCTTGCAGAGTTACAGCAGCCACTGGAACAGACAAAATCTGAAAGAAAGAGAATGAAGGTTTAATTAAACGTTCAAAATTCATTTTTTTTTGTATTATTAAATTATTAAAATTCCCATCAGGACAGAGTAGACTTAAAACAAAAATGTTTATAAAGGTATTGTCTATTTATAAACTTTTTTCGCAGTACATTTTATTCCATCTTGTTGTAACTTGCTTTCCAGAAGTATTTTTGTTATATATCAATGAAGAATGTTACAATTCAAGGAAAATATTTGTCGCTGATCCAAATTAAACTCAGTCCAGGTCCAGACCAGAGTCCCCCTAAAGAGAATCCTGTGTCTTTGATTTTCGTATTAGTATGAGCAGCGTTTGAAATGGAACCAAGCTGATTGTCCACTGAAACATGTTGGAAGTTAATGAGCCAATATGTTATGCTGGAATATAAATCAATACTTGTTTCTTTATCACGTGTAGTATAGTGCTGCATGTGCGGTATGGAGACCTGCAGGATGCTTTGTCCCAGCGCCACGCTGAGCTGTCCATCCTCACACTGGACCGTCAGAGCTTCTTGATCTTCACCGTTCAGCCGCTGCCTCAGCCTGTGCTCCTCCACCCAGGGAGGCCTCCCAGACAGAGGAGTCACTGTGGCAACCAAAGCTGTGGTGCAGGAGACAGACAGACAGCAGACAGAGACACAGCCACATGGAGTGTTACTTTATTTAACATATGCTACAACATAACAAAGAGAAGACAATATGATAATATGTCTGTGAAGGTTCCCAGTCATCCAGGTCATGGTATCCAGGGAAAGTCAATCTTAGGCAACTGGACTTGCTAGTAAAGAGTAGGAAGTCCTAATGACTGGTGGGGATTCCCAGGATTTAACCTGTGGGAGTCGTAGTCAGGGTTGTTGATACTCCTGATTAATCATTATCAGGGTCATAATCAGGGAAAACCCCACGTCCTTAACCCTTTACCAGCAAGTCTAGTTGCCTTAGATTTACTTTCCATTGTGATGATAAAGTAATGAATAAAGCACGTATGAGGGACTAAAAGGTTGATTAAATGACATGAAAACAGATTCCCTGAAATGAATTAACAAAGAAACTGAAAAGATCCATTAACTCACACAGTGAGGGGAAACAAGAGACACACAGGGGTCCTGACCTGTGCTGCCCCCAGCCAGCTGGACCACAAAGCGGTTGGCCAGGTCAGCTTCAGTGTAAGAGGTCACCTTGGTGTAGCCTCTCTCCTTGGCCCAAACAAGAAGGTCGGGAATGGTGGACAGGTCAGAGTTCACTGCAGTGGACAGGGTAAGGGAAGGCTCAGGTGGGTAGGGAGGGGACACGCTGTTGGAGGACTACAGGAAGGAAAAGAGAGAAATGTAGTGGTTTCATTGTAAACTCATGTCCATGTTTGTCAGTAAGTCAATAAGATTTGACTTCCAAGATTTGACGTCCATGTGACATTACTCAGATGTGAGAAATGCTACGAAAGCAGACAACATGTTCAAACACCTAACAGGTCCTGAAAGTATTACTGGACAACAAATACAGGTGTGTTTCTTACGTGAACAGAGATTTGACCCTGGAGACCGTGGGCACTGATAGCCCAGTTGACCGGCACCATGCTGCTGAGGATCAGAACCACATTCTGTGTGTTCCAAGTGGCCACTGGGGGCACCAAAGAGACCGTCACCTCTACTTGCAGAGAGCTGAAAGTGACAAAATGAACTCATTTAAATTCGATACGGCTGACATGACATTCAGCTCTTTCCTTGGCTTTGGTTGTGAACTTGGATGTGTTGAGTTTTTGTTACAAATGTCAGTGATTGATAAGAGATGTTTGAGGCTGCACACACTCACCCACAGAGGCCTGAACCAGCTGAGTGGAGTTTGATTATATGAACCTCTGGGCTGTTCCCCCCGAATCCTGCAGGGGTGCAGCCCTGCACCTCCTGTGGCTGCAGGTCAGAGGTCATGTAGTTGTGAGAGAGGAACACAGACTGCAGCTGGCACACAGCAGGCAGGGTTGGATCTGGACATGGAGACACATTTGTTTTAATTTGTTATACATGAAAGTATTCCCAGATGTTAGCAATACTATGATCTTTACATGAACATATCCATACACGAGATGCTGCATGAACATGTTCCACCATGGCTGCCCTGTAGTTTTTTTGCTATTTCATAGTATACAAATGTATGGAGTAAGATTAAGCTTCATCATCATCATGATTTGGTCGCCTCACCCTCTCCCACATGGATGTAGACTTGGTTGCCATGGCTGGTGTGTGTCAGAGAGGACAGGCTGCTGTGATGCTTCAGAGCCCAGCGGTGCAGAGCGCGAGGCTGGTATGGTAGTGAATGCATTGATTGTACCTGAAGACGCAGGCTAGGAGACTCTATGCTGGAGTTTGAGGACAACTATAGGATGAGGACACACAAAAGTAATGTCAGACGTCTGGATAAAACATGGTCATACAGGTCATACAGTCCAACATAATTCAATCCATTTCCAGGATTTGCAGATTTGAAATTTTCATGAAACGACCAACAGCGTGTGCTGCATCTACAACCACCACTTGATTGAAGGAATTTAAAACTGGTGACCTGGACCAGCACAGGGAGGTCTGCAGGCAGCCTCTTGGCCTCCAGCCACCAGTGAACAGGAAGCCTGGAGCTGAGCAGCAGGTGGAGCTCTCTGTAGGGTGATGGAGCAGCAGACAGAGGCTTCAGCAGCACCGTCACCTGCACACAGCGGAGGAAGAAGGTGATGGAGCAGCTGTTATATGGAGCCGTGCATGTGTAGAACAGACATATAGTAAAGGTGATGACCTTGTTTTCAGGCTGATGTGTGGCTCCTCCAACCGCAATGACGTGCGTCTCCTTAGTCCCGCTCTCTCGGCCAGCACAGCCTGGACCAGCCTCAAACTTCTCCAGCAGACCTTGGACAGGGTGTAGCGCCCCCGCTATAGCTACAGAGCATTGCCCCTCTTCCGTTAGAGCTAGATAGGGGTGATAGTAACAGAACCGTCATCAGCATATCAGCATCACAGCACAGCAATTTGAGAACGCACAAATTGTACACCATATACAGGAAACTTAACCGGAAATAAAACACAAGTTATGACTGCACTGAGGGCGATGACATCTGTGTGCTGAGCCAGACTTCATAACGCGCTCTCTCCATTTGCTCGTCTCCTCCCACGTTAACCCTCTGAGACCCTGTGTCCTCATACATAGACATGTATTTTTCCTTCTTTACAACTTATACATCATTGTGCTTAACATAAAGCTGTTGTACTCATGTCTGGACATGTTTCGCTGCCCCCTAGTGGTAGTCGTCCTCCTCTCCACAGGGTGTGTGTGATGTCACAGCTATTCCAAATGTTTGCACACTTTAAATCCCATGGTAACTGCAGGGGATTGGGAAGTGAAGATTAATGCCAAAATCTAGAATTCATCCTCTTTGTTATTTAGGAATTTTAAATATCTGATGCGCTCACAATACAGCAGAGATGGGAGCTATTGATTTACAAGTCACAAGATTTGGTCCTGCAGTCTTTTTGTTGCTAGTCCTAAACTAAGACCCAAGTCTGAGACTGACAAGTCAAGAATTAAGTCAACAACACAGCCACAACTTTGTTTTGATGGTATACAGATATAAGGGTCATAATGTCATAATGTCACTCAGATCAGAGCCTTTACCTGCTGTTGTCTTCAAGAGGAAAAGGAGACGGAAAACTGTCCATCCCATCCCTGACAGTGAATGCATCATGACTGTTCCACTGCTGGGCTGATTTCAGTGAGATGGTCACTGTTGCCACATTCTGCTGAACAGAAGTTTAAGATTAACTCTTAATCGCTCTTAAACATTATTCTGAATATGTCCAGTTACAGTTACAGATAAATATCAGTGTTTTCATCTTTATCGCAGTTTGCAGCTTCATGTGTGCGACCCATCAAGACGAAAGCAACTTTTAGCCTCACCCCATCTCTTTTTTATTCCTGTCTTTGTGCCTCTTGCAGCTGTGACTCGTCGCTTCAAAATGTGCAACCAATTATCAATCTGAAACTCGTTACTTAGACAATGAAAAGAGATGACGAGAGGAAAAAATATCGCAATCTTCCCTTTGAATCAAAGCAACCGGCAATAAATTAAATCAGGCATCTGCAAAAACAACTAAGCAGAAAAAAGAAAACAGAGAATCGGGGAAAGAGAGAGAAAGAGAAAGAGAGAGAAAGAGAGAGAGAGAGATTCTTAGTAAATCGGCAAATAACTTTTAAGCAAAAATCATTCAAAGAGATGACAAATAATTTAAGAGCTGCACGAGTAGATTCAACTTAATAACTTAATAAGATAACCGATCAGATGAATGACATTAACAAAGTTCTTAAGTGAATAGCTCCTAATAATTCCCATAAGGACTTGGTGAGTCTGTGGAGACTGAACAGTCTAATATTAATTTCACAATTCTCAGATTTAAACATTACAGTATTCCTCCATATTCCACCAAAGCAAAGGTTGAACTCACCTGCACGCAGAGCGATCCAGCTGTTGCTTCACTCTCCAATGTACGGGCTGTTCCCACAATTCAACACACGCCCCCTCATTTCCTAAACACACAACCGGGCAGTCACACACACTCTCCACATCTTGATTCAGGCAAAAATACTCCCGAGTCTCAGCTTCGTGCCACATCAGGCATCTTTATTCAGCTGAGGTGCGACTTGTGAGAAATATTTCTCAAGGGGAAATTATTTTATAGTGGGACTGAGAGGGGAAGGTTGTTGTATAAATGCACAATTAAAAAGGGCCCAATGGGAGGGGCATGCAGGATGGTGTGACATAGTGGAGAGAGGGATGGCGAGGACAGAGAATAAAAGGCTTGGAATGGGTTCCAAAACGTAGATGGTAACAGGAAGAGAAGCTGGAGAGGGAGAAGGAGGGGAGGTGGGAGGGATGAAGCAGGAGGAGGCTGGACTTAGGGAGTTTGACTGACAGGTGAAATACAAGGGGGGAAGGGTGAGGGGGGTGCTGAGAGAGAGAGAGAGAGGGGGGGCTTTAATCCTGTTTACTTTTCCATTTCTACATTTGGTTATTGCAACATTCAGGCTCTTTCGGGTCAAGTTGCTGATTCATTTCCAAAGAAAATGTAATCACAATGAAAGTAAATCCAATACAACACTCAACAAAAACTCCAGTGGTGATTTTCTGCAGCCAGATCCTCTAAGATCTCATTCAAATCTCTACCGGTGAAATAAGAATTTATTCATTACAGATCTTTATCCAAGAATTTCAATTTGCACAGGGCGCACCTGCAAACTCTTCAGTCAGAATAAGTCTGTTTAGTTGGAGGTTTCACCGACCTCATACATACCACACATATAGGAGGACACGCACACCTCCTGAGACATTTAGTAGACAAAATGTGTCTACTATTACTGATACACTGAAATGGTTTGCATGCAATGAATTGAGATGGATGTTTACTTTTCAGAGCCTGGATTCCAAAATCAGTCTGTAGGTTTTTGAGTGATGCTGCTAAAGAGGCAAATAAATGAACAAGATGACAAGAGGAATTTACATATAGAATAAATGAGGTTGGAAGAATGTTCTGGTCTGTGTGGTCATGCAGAAGAAAACACGGAGAGCTTGTTTTGCCTTATAGGGTTGTTGGGATTGATGAATCGTCATCCATTATATTGTTGATAAGAACATGAGCAATTTGATGAAAACAAATTCAAGAGAAACAGATCAGACGGATCAGACATGAGGTCTTTAACAGTTTGTTGGGATCAGCACCGTTTATTTTATTTTCCAGTGCACAAACATCAGTGTGGGCAGATAAATGCTTGGAGCCTGAGCAATACTGGGACTCAGCTGGTATTATTCACCATGTTAAAGTGGCTATCATTAAAAATCCTTCCTTACTAGTATCAATCAAACTAGATTGCAAAGAAAGAGCACAAAAACACGCAGACGATCCACCATGTGCGGCCGAGGTCAGTCAGACCCATGAAAGCTGCAGAGGTAAATTAAAGTCATTACAGTAAAATCTCCTTAATGCCTGTAATTGTGCTGTTATTCTACCGTTCTGACCGATACGTTGCTCTCGTCCTTGTCGCACTTCCTCTTCACTGGTATTTCAGGTTTCTTTCCCTGACCTCCACCAAGGAAGTTACATTTTCACGACTCACTCTACTCAAGTTAAACACAATGATGTATAAGTTGTAGAGAAGGAAAAATACAATGTCCACGTATGAGGACACAGGCTCTCAGAAGGTTATTGTGCCAAGACAAATGAGGAATGAAGACAACACTCATCTTGGAGAAAGGCTGCTTTTTGACATCTTGTTCTCCAGAGCCCAGACATCTTTCAGGATTCCTCCTTAACAACTAGAGACAAAGAAGTGACATTTTCACTGTGTCTCTTTTTTGTCTGGGGTCTTCACGTCAGCCAGACCAAGGAGAAGGTTGTTGACTGATGCAGGAAAGAACACCTTACCATCCTACCATCCTGGGTGTGGACACAGACATTGTCCAGTCATTAAGATACCTGGGTCTCCACTAATAAGCAGGTCTGACAATAACAAGCCAGATGTGCCATTACAGCAATACAGCTTCATGTGTGCAACACTGGGTGCAAATAAATAGTTGTCTGAATTGAAAAAACATGATTAATGAGCCAAACTGACCAATATTTCAGTTAGTTTCACATCTTTACTGACTCACAGTTTTAGCACATTTCACCAGTGAATGACAGAAGGAAACACGGGAGGGAGAATACAAACAAAACCATAAATCACAAAAAAACAAACAATTTCTAAAGTTTTAACATTCAAAAATGATTGTATTGAAAAATCTACATTGTACCGAAAGATGGTGGAAAGAGCAGACGAGGAAGATGAAGGTTTCCTATGTAAGATTCAGTACAGACACACAAACAGCAACCCCCTTCTTCATTAAACCTCCAACCTTCCATTATTGACACAATTCTCCAGAGGGATTTCATCCTCCTTCCTCTGGCGCCCCCAAGTGTTAATGTACAGGTGGTGCATGATCGCTTTGGGGCACGTTCATGACTGAAGCAAGGTCACCAGGGAAACGGCACACGGCAGCAACAAACAGTAGAGACAACAGAAGACTGAAGCAAATACAAGAGGAGCGAGACGGAGAGCGTCCCTTCAGATTTACTTTTGACATTTGTGAAACCCCTACGCAGTGATTTTAGGTGCATTTCATTATGATGACCGATTCCTGTATGCAGGCAGGCAGCAGAGACAATAGGATCCATCATCATCCACTTATTACATAATCTGGATAAGCATCATCATCTTTTCCTCTTCCTCCTCTAAATGCCACTCCAGATACTCCAGAGGTCAGCAGACCCATGACACCACGTGTGTGTGACACGCTGATGCACGAAGCCCGGCTTTCATCACCGTGCAAAGACAGGCAGCCGGAGAGAGAGAGAGAGAGAGAGAGAGGAAGAGTGAAAGAGGACAGAACGAGTGATCCGCTCCTCTCATCGCCAAGCTTCTCTCCCTTTTCGGGGACAGAGATTCAGGCCTTTGTCTGGTCTCCTTTTCGATCCCGCGGCTGGCAGTGGACAGCTGACACCCCGCTGACCCGCTAACCCCGACCCTAGCAAAGGTCAGAGACGTAGTCAAAATCCTTGAAGTAGTCCTGTTCTTTGCGGGAGAGGTTGCGGCGCTCGCGGGGTGGCGTGAGGGCTGGACGCTCGGCTGTGAACTCCACGTCAAAGTTGCTGACGTCCTCTTTTCCCGTGATGGTGGGGATGAACGGCGGCTCCACCTTCCTCTGAAGAAGTGCCTCCCAGTCCAGATCCTGGAAACAAATAGATTCCCAGTAAGTCCCACTGTCTTTTACTGTGATTTTAAAATGACCTAGACGTTTATTTTGTATGAATTTTGATTTTTTTTGCTATTTGGGATTGGTGAAAAACGAACTAAAGTATAAACAAAAAAGGGAAGAGGGTGATCACATGTGTACTATATATGAACACAAAAAGCACAACACATTTCTTCCTGTGTGCTAGCATCCCAAAGTGGTATTTATACCACTAGGGGGCAGCTAAACATGTCCAGACCTGAGGACAACAGGTTTATGTTAAGCACCATAATGTTTAAGTTGTAGAGAACGAAACAATGTCCACATATGAGGACATAGGGTCTCAGAGGGTTGATGTGCCAAGAGAAATGAGGAATGAAGGCACCACTCACCTTGAAGAAAGGCTGCTTTTTGACATCTTCAGCATCTTTTTCTCCAGAGCCCAAGCGTCTTTCAGGATTCCTCCTCAACAACTAGAGCCAGAGAACCCACAGAAGGTGTGTCAACATAAGAGTGGATAATATTTAAAAGACAATCCAAAACATAAACAAATGCAAACCCATACCCGTCTCATGACGCCAATGGCCTCGGTGGACAGGAAGCGCGGGTATCGCACTTCGTCGTTCACTATACTGTCGAAAACCTCCTCCTCATCGTCACCTGGGAAGGGAGACTGGAACAAAGAACCATTGTGTATTATTCCTGTCCGTTTCCTGTTGCAGCTGAAGACGGTCCCAGGAGTCACTGGGAGAGGCCGAGAACAGTCTGGACGGGTTGCCAGGTTTTGTGTAGGGAGGAGTTCTGATTTAAGGCGGGGGGGTTGTCTGTAATCTGACCTCAAAGAGCGCAATGCAAAATGCAGTGTAATGTAATCCCATTCTCACCTCTCCCACTAGCATCTCGTATATGAGCACGCCGAGTCCCCACCAGTCCACCGCTCTGGTGTAGGACGTGTCTGTGAGCACCTCCGGGGCCAGAAACTCAGGGGTCCCACAGAATGTACTGGTCCTGTCCCCAAAACCCATGCCTTCAAAAATGAGAGAGGAGAGAAGACAAGAGCATTAATTGAGTGTTAGAGAAGTCCCTTAACCTGGTCTTCCTCATGTGATGGTGATCTAAATGTATAAATGGAGGATGCTCACCTTCTTTACAGAGTCCAAAATCTGCTATCTTCACAAAGCCGTGTGTGTCCAGGAGGAGATTGTCTAGTTTAAGATCACTGAGAAAGAAAAGGAAATAAACTCATGATGAGGAATTCAAATGTTTTAGAACCAATAACAATGAGGGTAAGTCGGTCTTAAAATGTCAAAGTACTCACCGATACACAATCTTATGCTCATGAAGGAACTGCAGCCCCAAAACCACGCAGGCTGAGTAGAACCTGAGAGACAGAGCGACGACAAGCTGGACTGTGATAAAAACATCTTTAAAAGGTACTTCACTTTAACACACACTCACAGGTTCACTACTTACACGGCACGTGGCGTGGTGAAGACATCAGCATGTATGTGCATCATGAGGTCGCCCCCCGCAGTGTACTCCATGACAAAACACACGTGCTCTGGCGTCTGGAAACATGCAAATAGGTTGACCAGGAAAGGGTGGTGGGAGGCGTTGACGGTCTCGAAAATCCTCTTTTCACACATCAGACTGGATACACACACAAACACACACACACACACACACACACACACACACACTGTACGTTAAGAGGGCAGAGGTATGAGGTGCTGAGCTCTTGTTACGCGATGGTCCTGGGTTAAGGTTACCGACCTTTCCACTTCATCCCGCGCAACGATGTCTCCCTTTTTCAGGGCTTTAATGGCGTACAGACTTCCTGAAATCTTGTACTCTGACAGCAAAACCTGAAAAATCATCAACAGGCGCTCCAATTAAGAGGACTATTTTACAATTTACATTTTCCATTGTGTCTCTTTGGGCACACGTGTCCTTTAGATTGCAGCGTGTTGATTTTGGATTTCTGTACCTTCCCAAAGTGGCCGCGGCCCAACACTGCAGTCAGCTTGAAGTCCTGCAGACACAGAGGACCTCGGCTTGGCCTAGGAGACAGAAGGCAGAGAGAGAGAGAGAAAGGCAGAGAGAGAAAGAGAGAGAGACAGAGACAGAGACAGAGAAACAGAGACAGAGAGAGAGAGTATTAGTACCACAGTTTGAAACAAAGAGTCAATCCTGTTCATAAAAAACACATTTCACCATACAAGTAAGATTGTGTATCTGACGGAGTCATGTGATCTAATCCACATGAGGGCGGCCTTGGCTTTAATACCAGTTTACATTCTTTCATTAAAGGAGCATATTGTGTGTGGGTGTGTTTCTCGTGTCACGCTGTGTTGGCCATATTGCAAAAAAAAACACAAGCTCAGGTGTGTGTGTGTGTGTGTCCATAAGTGTGTGTGCAGAGACGTCCTGGTGTGTCCGTGTACCTGCGGAGGGAATTCTGGGACGGCGATCTGGTTGGCCGCTCCCGAACGGGGACATCCGGAGTGGACAGGGGCTCAAACGCCGCCGTCTGTTCCTGTGAGATGCCGCAGAGAAGAAGATGACAGGATGAAGGGGGAGAAATGGGGACAGAATGGCCGAATCCCACTGACCTCCATGCAAGGCAGCAAACAGGACGACACTCGCTGTGGAGCTCAGCGGGAACACTTCCCCTCCCCGCCTCCTGCTCCCCACCCGCTCCTTCATTTACTGCTAATTAGCACTGCAAACATCAGTGTAATTAATCCTGTAATGCTTCAGCACCATTGACCACACCATCTGTCTCTCTCTCTCTGTCTGTCTCTATCTGGCCATGTAATTCTTCTGTGTGCTTCAATAGCTCTTCTCCATCGAGCCATTATTGCCCTCTGCAGATTTTGCTCTTCACACTGAGGCTCTAACGCAGACCAAATTAAAGCCCCCTCTGTCCAATTTAGTCTCATTAAGGCCGTCTCCCTTAATGTGCAGCCCTGTCTTCCTCCGTCCAATTATCAAATCTCTCTCTCTCTCTCCCCGGCCCCCCTTTCTCCCCCTTATTTGAGGCTTAGGGCCCGATGACTGGAGCACTGTTTGCCAGCCGAAGGCCACAGGTAGGAAGTGGGCAGAGTAGTAAGGTGATACTGTCAAGATTCCCATCTTTCCCTCTCAGAGACTCCTCTGTCTGTCCCCTCCCCCCCTGTCCTTTCAGTCACTCACATGGGGGGTGGGGTCATCCACAGTTTCTCTCCTGGTCTCAGCTTTGACAGGAGAGTTGCTCTCCAGATTCAGCTTCTCCACTGAGATTTCTCTGCAAAACGACAACAAAAAAATTCAATTCAAGCTCAGAAGGAAATCAAAGGACTTGTGAGAAAAAGAATGTGTTTGCTGTGTGAACAATAAAGTGAAGTAACTTCTGGATTTCAGAACTCGAGTGACAGTTAAGCAATTTCGCAACAACATTTCAGGTCATTTATGCCATCATTAGTGTAACACTTTGTTTTCTTTGGGAACTATTTATCCTTACAGCACCCTGAATGCACCATAATGTCCATTCAAAGCCAAATATCTCCAGTAATGACAGTGACCTAATTCATATGTCAATGACCATTATTCATCCCTTTTAAATGTGATGTAATGTGTTATGCATCCCATGCTGAGTGTGTGAGTGTGTGATGTACCTCATGTTGTGTATGTGTGTGTGAGAGTGTTATCTCCCCCCCTCGTGCTGTGTTACATACCCCGAGCTGTGTGTGAGCGTGTTGCTTGAGAGACCGGGTGTGTAGGCAGGCGGGGTGTTCATTCCGCTGGGAATGGCGTTCCTCAGCAGGCGCACCCAGGTAGCGATGTCCACGTTCATCTGACGAGCACGCAGGAAGGCCTTACCTGCAACACACAGGGGAGTGAAGGTAAGCGAGTGTGTGGGTATGAGGAGAATCGAAGAATGTACTTGTAATCACAGCGCCACCAATGGGCCGACTAGTGTTGAATTTACAGATGAGTATAGAATTCAAATTCATTGTTAACTTTTGGAGACGTTCTGCTCTCAGAAACAGAACGAAAACAAAATGTCCTTGGCGGAGGTTTGCATCATCTCACCCACCATGCTCTTTAGAGAAGACTTTCTTCTGCCTCTGGAGTTTCCGTCCTCTCGCTATCACTGGGTTAAAGAATATCACCTGCAAACAAACAATAGAATATTTTGTACAAGTGCACAGCTGAGGTCTGATAAAGTGACACTGTTGTCGTCCTGATTCCATTTTTGAAAGGCACAATGTGGCTGAATGTGACGCTCCTGCAGAACTCATCCCAGTTTATATTCCAGTATATCTGTGACACCAGCAGTGATCATGTACGTATGCATGCATGTATGTTTTTTCATGCCTATTTACCATTGAACAGCCCCAACTGGATGTAATGTCGCACGAACCTGAACACGACAAGAACCAACACCACATTCTGAGATTTGATCTAATGAAGAATCCGAATGACGCAGAAGAGACAAGAAACAAACCTATTACCTCCCCTCATTCTGACATAGATAATATAGATAATAGATGATTAGTAATAATATAGTGGAAAACAGTTCAACATCGCTCCTGATGATTTTGTTCACGAGATTCATATTGGTCTAAATATGACATCAGAGTTTCTGACTTGAGGTCATTTGGATGACATCAACCTTGTGACACTTTTGTGTACTTAAATAGCTTTAGAGTCGACTGTAGGTGGCAACAGTTTGTTTGACTGTTGTGTTTGTTGTTGCAATTTTGTGTTTTCCAATTAAAACATTTAAAGGAAACAAAAAGGAAACAAATGCTGTTTAGCAGGTTTACCCCAAGAAGAGAAACATCTCAGCTGAGGAAGAGGCAAGACGAACTGTCATTACACTGCGTTTATCAATCACTGTGCGTTGTTAATGCCTCATTTACAAAAACAAAATATTCAGAAATGGAGTTAAAACTTGGAACTGTACATGCAGATCCTTCTGACGTAATGAGCCTCATTTAAGTCACCAACAGTGAATTGTGCCCAAACACCCTTGCTTCAAGCTGATAATGTAATCTAGAACAAAACAAAGGGTAAAAACGACACGCTTGTCAACACATTTAACAGGTGGAAATCTGAACCCTCAGAATAAACCTTGTTCTGAGAGGGACACATGACGCACAGAGAACATGTAGGAGGATGTGAAGAACCCTGAAGGTGAATCATAAAGGTGTAAGATGCTCCATGTTAAGAGGAGCTATTTTTTGGGTATAATAATGTGCTCACGCTGAAAGACTGGGATGTGAACATGCTCAAAGATGTGTGCAGGTTAAATTGCCTTGATGTTTCAGAAGGCTGTTAATGGGCTTTGTAATGATTCCCAATTTATCATTGCTGCTCGCTTTCCTAAGCTGCACCTGAGCGCTACCATTTCCTGTTGGTGACATTTTTATTCCATGCTCCTGAGACCCTGCGTCCTGCTAAGTGGACATTTCATTTTCCCTTTCCTACACCTTATACATCATTCTGCTCAACTTAGACCTGTTGTCCTCATGTTTGGACATTTGTTGCTAACCACTAGCGTTATAAATACCACTTTTGTTTTAAACTTATGAGGTCCCACTCATCCTAAATAGCGAGGAGGAATTAAAAATGCACACAAAATAAATGTCTGGGTCTTCGGAGGCTATAATATTGTGAAAACTATGAAGCGCAGTATTTGGAATCTACTGCATACTGTTAGTGTTAGTTAGTGTATGAAGTATGGAACTGGGGTGTAATCAGGGAGTCGTTACTGTAATCAAGTACAGACCGTACACACCCGCAAAGTACTGAGAAGAGATCTAATACGCCACTATAAGTGGGTGTTAAATGGGTGTGTAGGACCTCACACAGCTGGACACACTCCCTGTATGTATCAAACTGTGCTGGGTTTGTGTTATGTGTGTGTATGTGTGTGTCCTAGCAGCACCTCGGCCAGCAGCAGCCCTTGTGGCTCCAGCTCCAGTTTGACTCTGTGTCTTTGGTTGTCGAGGAACTCTTCCAGCTTCAGGTACTTCAGGGCGCACAGGGAGCGGTAATCTCTCCAGTACACAGCGATCTCCATCTCCCTGGACTGATCACACAACACAACGCACAGGAACAACACAGAGGAACACATCAAGAACCAACGCAGAACGAGCTGGCAAATGTAGGTCAACTTACTTAAATGATTAGTAGTAACTGCATCCAGTAACAAGTTACATTCATACATACTGCATCCAAAGCTACAGTGTGTCATTCTTACATTTAGTCTAATGCCTCCTACTGATGAAATAGGACAATACAGACTACAGTGTGCATAAGTGTAGCGAATGTGAGGCACAGGCTGCAGAGCTGAAAGGTTTTTGACAGAGTTTGACCTCATGACTCACTTCAGTTAATGACACTAATGTCTGAAAATGGATGTGGAGACCAAATATCCTCTGTGGGGACTTTATGATAGTGTTAGCGTCTTACTCTCTCCAGTTCTACAGTGAAGGTTTGGTCCCAGGACTGTTCTCCGACTGTCTTCCACCCTGTTTGGCCCACCACAGTGTTCTCCAGCTTCAGCACAGCACTCACGTCTGCTGAATAACAAAAGCACACACACACACACACACACACACACACACACACACACACACACACACACACACACACACACACACACACACACACACACACACACACACACACACACACACACACACACACACACACACACACACACACACACACACACACACACACACACACACACACACACACACACACACACACACACACACGTTAATCCAAGGTCTGTTTACTGATTTCAGGGGTGTGTGTTTTAATCTTTACGCTGGCTTCCTGCTGCTGTCTGAGGGAGGTACATACAGCAGATGGCGCCATTAAAAACACACTTACAGGAGAGTTCCTCGTTCTTGCCGGGGATCTTGAGGCTCATGCTGCTGGTGCTGCGGCTGTACAAGCCGCTCAGTTTGAAGGTGGATCGTCCCTCTCCTGGAGCGTAAGAGGGCAGAACCACGGACGTCCCTCTGCTCCGACCTGGGACGACCTCAAGCAGCCCCATGCAGCCCAGCAGACGCACCTCAAGAGTACCTGGAATCGACAGAGTCTCCATTCATCCACTCATCATTTTCACAGATCATGATAACAAACTGGTCAACAGAGGATTCCTGTGTTTACCTGTGAGCGGCGAGGGTTTACTCAGCGTGCTGTACTGGTTGTGGACATAGGGGGTGCTGTGGCGTGAGCTGAAAGCCGGGGAGGACGCGAGGACCAGCTCCTCCTTGATGAGACAGGATTTGGGGTGGTCGGCAGGCAGCTCCTGCAGCCGCTGCTCCAGAGAGCACCTGAGCAGGTCCAGACGCTGGGACGCCTCGCTGAGACCACACTGAGCCTGCAGAGCAAACACAACGGAATTCAAACTAAAGACGACGGATAGATTAACACACGATTCCTCCTGAGCGTTGTAATGCTTTTCTCAGAAGTGCTGATAAGATAAAAGAAGCATTGATCTCTGAGGATAAATACGTTTGTTGCAGCAGTAGTA
Organism: Genypterus blacodes; assembly: GCF_046128005.1. NCBI lineage: Eukaryota > Metazoa > Chordata > Actinopteri > Ophidiiformes > Ophidiidae > Genypterus > Genypterus blacodes. The sequence goes on from NW_027466835.1 coordinate 845,759, forward strand.
ACAGGATTTGGCGGGTAAAACATAAATAAATGCGGGAAATAGAAATATTCTAAAAAGGAAACGCATTAAAATAGAAAATGAACATTGTGGGAAGATTTCAGTTGAAAAAGGAGAAATTATTAGAAAAGAAACTTACTCATTATTACTGAAAGGTCCTACTGACATATTGACTACTACATATTCACGTATAAATATGAATATGTGTAGTATATATACACATGTGTGTGTGCATAGTTATATATTATTATACTATTTACTTGTGATTTAAATGATATGTGACTGATACGTGTGATTTATTGCCACTTATCAGGACACTAATGACAAGCAGAACCATAACAGAAATTAAAATAAAACACCTATTTATACACATATCTATTCCAGCATGTCTCCCACATATCATACCTCAGCCATGGCCTTCTTGTCTTGGACCTTCCCTGCACCCAGCAGCCGCAGAATGTTCTTGGCTCCCTCGGCCATGGCGTGTTCCACTCTGTAGTGATGCCACAGCTCCTCCACCCGCAGCTCCACCCCACACTGATCCTGTTTACCTGCGACACAGAGTCACCTTCAGTCAAACACAATGAGGACGTATAAAACAACCGTACAGCAAATCTGACATTCTGGAGACTCTGATTGATTGTTTGGGGGAAGAGGTAGCACCTGTGGGTAAAAATAGATTCATATGTTTTTTATAATGTGCTGTATGTAATTGTTGTTGACTTGTTGTTGACTTCTGCATGGCTTTACACTGAATGGGTGGAAAGTAAAGTGTGTACAGGAACACACAGGCTCATGTGCAGAACCTGTATAGGAATGTGACAAACATCTATAATGCATTAGAATGCGAGTCTAAATCTGTCGTTTGACCATCGTTCCTTTTGAAGCTCTCTGCTCTGCTTCTCTCTCTCTCCCTGGTTGATCTCTTTCATCTTCGCCCCGTCCTCGTCTCTGCCTAGGTCTCTCTCTCCGTCTCTCTCTCTTCCTGCCTCCCTACATCTGCGCTGCCTCTCTAACCTCTGCTAAATGAGCCGAGGCTTTTAGCTGTTGGGCAACATCAAGGGGAAGCGGGGAACATCAATACGAGAGTGAGAGGGCTGTAATGGACAATATGCGCGTGTTTGTGTGTGTGTGTGTGTGTGTGTGTGTGTTTGACCGGAAGACTGTGCGCTGTGAAGTTCTGAAGCAGGCATCGATCCGTTGCCATAAAAAATGCAACGCTTATCAGCTGAGGGACTGACAGTTGCCATGAAAGAGCATTTGAAAGATGATGGAGGGAAAAAGCAAAGTATGGTATCGGTACCTTGGTTGTCCTCAGACTGCTCCGTGGCCTGCATGGCCTTTCGGACCTGCATGCGAATGATGTCGATCTTCGTCTTGCTGTCTTGTAGCATCTGCTGAGCAGTCTGGAGGAGCTTCTTGTCCTGTGGAGAAGAAGTCATTTAACAGAGGAGTGGAAGAGCAGAACACAACAGGAGCTCCATACAACAATCTGAGACCCTCTGAGAACCTGTGGGTGTGTTATTGATGTTATTCAGCTCCATGTGATGAGTCCACTCATGTTTGACCTTTTAACGCCCAACGTATTCTGGTGATTCATAGCCACTATGGATCCATGTTGGTACCGCTACAGTGCACATCGAGCACATTAGATGTTAGGCACGTCACAATTAGAGCTTAACGTATCGTATTATGGTTATTTTTCCATCCAATGCACTGAATGTCTCCACAATGTTCGTATAGCTACTAATCTACGATCTAAGAAGCCACATTGATGTTACTATAGGACAGAAACCCATATAATAGGCCGTTTAGGGTCACGTGTCAAAGAAAAAACACTTTCTGAGGCAATAGTAAATATATTTGTACCTAAACTCATAACTTCATCTAAAGTAGTTTTAGAGGCTTTTGTACATGTTCCATTCATCTGTAAGGTTCCATCCTACAAGGCACCTGCTGTACACATGAACCTAAAGTGTCGATGTAACTTGGATGTAGCTACTGTTGAAGTACATGAGGATGCATGTGATGTTTGTGAAGTCACACAGTACAAGACTGAGGTCTGACAGTTCAGTACCTTGGTGGATCCGTTGGCATAGATGGGAATCATGTTCTCTGCTCCCTGTTTGACCTTCAGCTCGATGTTTAGCTGCCGCTCCAAAGCTGCAATGCGCTGCTGAATGGCCAGAGGGCGACTGAGCGACCCTGGAGACTTGGGGGCATCTGGGCGAGGAAGCAGATTGAGAGGGAGAGTTAATCATGTTGGTAACATAATTGTTCCTTTGGGCAACACTAAACACACCTAATGGGTGATTGTGCCGAAGTCGAAATGTGCCACAGTAAACATGATGACATAATAATCATGTTTCACTGATGCATGAAGAAGATTCACTGTCCAATAGTTCAGCAGAAGACAATAAAACATAATGAGGATATTCAACAAGTGACTCGTAAATCTCAGATTCTATTGCTCCCACAAGATCAGATTCACCACAACTTCTTCAATCGCCACACACACACACACACACACACACACACACACACACACACACACACACACACACACACACACACACACACACACACACACACACACACACACACACACACACACACACACACACACACACACACACACACACACACACACACACACACACACACACACACACACACACACACACACACACACACACACCAGCTGCTTTACCTTTATTGTCATCGTGACCTTTGACCACAATGTGTGCGTCCAGCTCCTGCAGCTGAGCATGAAGGGATTCCAGCTTGCGTTTGAAGCTTCGGATCTGCGAGTCCACCTGCTGGGCATTCCTCTTGTCCGTAGTTGCCCTGCGCAGGTTCTCCGCCCCTTCCTTGATCTTCAGCTCCTTGCGGATCTCCCTGCGGATCCTCTCCCGGTGCTCGTCCAAGCGCTGCTGCACGCTGGAGTCGGAGAAGTCCGAGTTCTGGTCCAAGCCGAGCTGCTGGAGCACCGACAGCCCGCCTGGATCGCTCTGAGGGAGAAAAGATGGAAGCGCAAAACATTAACTACTTGTCAGATTTACTGCAATAACATCTTTTCATGTCAGAGATGCGAGACACCATATGTTCACCTTCAAAGGGAGAGAGGAGGTAAATGTGGACAGGATGTTCTTAGCCAAAGACGAGAAGTTTATTTTAAGCGACGGAAATGAAAAAGAAACTGAATTGGAAAGTGAAATCTCTGCCTCAAATCAGAAGTGGGGCATTGTGGGAGGACGGAACATCAATGAGTTCACACCAAGCGGCTGAAACCCACCGACATGTGAGCGAGCGTCAAAGCACGGGCAGCACTTAAGTGAGTCACAGGCGGAGAGCTCACATCAGGTTGGACCTCTGATCAACTCTAATCAGATTACGGCACATTAGAGCGGCATTAATAGAGACGGGAATCAATGGAGGCCTCGTCTGCTTGGGGTCGGTTTGGAGAGAAAACCAAGCATGGACACGTAAAAACACCAATGTGTGTAATAACACTTGAACATATGATCTCTAAATGGGGATGAGAGGTGAGATGATTCTGTGAAATCAACAAACGCAACAAAGTGTAACCTGCATTTTGAGAGAGTAGACAGAAAAAAAGCAGAAGCCATAAATACTAAATTATAAATATCAACACAATCCTTTACTACCACAAAGAGCCAAAAGAACTAAAGAAGAAATAAACCAACTGATCATCTGAACCTGTGTATCCGTCCAATTTATTGACAACTACAGTAGTGCATGTTGGGAAATGATGATGTAAGAGGAAATACAAGAAACATAGAAACGCCTCCATCAAAGCAGACATGAGGGAAAACAGCACCAAGATCTGAATCAGGGCCTCCAATATTCAATAAATGAACATGCTACAAGTTTCTGTTTGTTGGAGAACTACTGCAGTGGAATTTATGACACTCTACAGTTGTAATGTTTCCTCATAAGCCTGGCGATGTCATTGGCTCTCATTACTGGGAGCTGCTGTGCGAGTGTGTGTGTGTGTGTGTGTGAGTGTGTGTAATGACGGGGCGCTCTGGGCCTTTCACTGCACCAGCCAGCCATTCAGCTTCGAAGATCTGATTACAACTTCTTACGTATCCGTGTTCGTCCTGCAAACACGCATGCCGGGGCCGCAGCAGCCGGGCCCAGATCCTCTCTCATTAAACCCACAATCCATCTGGAACACAATACACAGCCGCACACAGGACAGAGGCGCTGCGCTTGTAGTCTATGTGGACATCTTTGAGACACAACATTTTGATCACACACACACACAAGCACCTGAGATAAGAAAGGTTGTTGAGGTGCATGAGAGGAGAAGAGGTAAAGCGATGGACCCTGAGCGACAGGAAGGGAGAGTTTGTGCAATGACGCACCCTTATTCAGTACAATGCAGTTTAACCTCTGCTGCTTTACCACAAAGGGGCTCTGGGCCGAGGCGTGTGTGTGTGTGTGAGCGCTCACACAGCAGGGGAGGAAACAACAACAACGACAACAGCAGCAGACAGGCAGGAATAAAAACTCACTGTCAGAAATTGGATGATTTTACAGGAAGTGAACAAGGAATCTGACAAAAAGAGAAAGAGAGAGAGAGAGAGAGAGAGAGGAGGTTACGGCAAGCAAAGCGAAGGCGGCCATGTTGGAGGTCTGCTCTGGCCTCAGCTGCCTACCGAAGGCTCCGCGTCCACCTCCTCGCTGTGTGCAGGGGGGTCGGCAGATTGATCTCCCAGCCAGTCCTCCAGCACGTCCTCACTGGCCATGTTTGGTGTCTTTGCACCCAAACCTCCGACCACCTTCCCCCCTCTGTGCCCAGCCACACACACAACCACACACTCACTCAGCGCCAAGAGCACTGCCACTCAAGACAAACACACACGGTGCAATTCCTGCCTCCCTCCAAATCCAGGATGTCCTTCCCGCCAGGAATCAAAAGCCCAGTCTAAATCCGGAGCGAGGGAGCGAGGCGGAGGAGAGGAAGACAAGAGCAGCACAGACTGAGCCCCACCTCGCTGCTTCCTGTTCTGCTCTTTGCCTGATAGAGACCGAGGCGTCATGCACTGTGTACAGACACACACACAGGCGCGCGTGCACACACACACACACAGTTTTGTAAGTGACAGAACTCACAGTCACCCTACTTCCTGCTACCGGGTTTCTAAAGCTGAGAGACAGTCTGTCCTGATAGATTGTGCTCATGTTAAATGCAGTAGCAGACCGTTAGTGTGTATGTGTGTTTGTGTTTGTTTGTGTGTGTAGTAAAATGCAGGCCTACATGTGCACTGTGTGTGTGTGTATATCCAAGCAAATCATGCAAACCAGAGCGAGCAAGTGTACATGAGAGGAAGAGGAAGACGGGTACAACATACCAACAAGGAGGGGAGGAGGGAGGATCTGGTCCCTGGATCCACGTCTCCATCATGGTTTCTACACTGTGCTGTGATCCTACGATCCCTTTGTTCCGGTTTTGCTCCCCTGCCACTCACATGTCTCCCCTCAGCCTATCAGCCACTTACTCCAGTTCCCTGACACACACCTGATCTCCATTTTCCCCAATCAGCCCACAGTTAAGGACCTGCCTTGTCCTTACGTTTGGTTTTAGCGTGTATGTCTGATCCTCTTCCTCTTAATTGGTTCAGAACTTGTCTTGGGGGCCACATGAGCGGATGTAAATAAAGTCTGAAGACAAGCGGAGGATCACACAACAGATCAATGGCGCTGACTGATGCCTGATGTCTCAGCGCTGTGTGTCTTCTGTCTTTTCTCCTGTCACTAACACACAGGTCAGAGGATTATCTGACTCAGACACTCAGCTGTCTGGGGTCTCCAACCTTTGGAGGCCTCACTGTGCGGCAGATGGCTCCTCATCTCTGCCGCTCTCCATCTGTGACGCCACACACACACACACACACGCTATCACAGATAGAGACGGCGAGGGACACACACACAGACACACACACGCGTTCAAAGAGGCCCAAAGCACAGCCACACTACTTCTTCTCCCTCAGCGCGGACGGGATGTGAAAATAGATGAAGTCGAGCCAAAATATGAAACAAAGCGCCGCGTGTCATTTCTAGTAGTAATTGTCTCTTACCAAGCGGCTCTGAGTCCCAGTGCCTCCAGTGTGATGTGGACTGGCTGCTACACAAACAGAACCCATGCATCCATACTGTCTGCCACCTTAAGAACCAGTTTGAGCTGCCTCTTATTGTGTTTGTGATACTGCTGAACACCGACCACAGGATCAGGGACTAAGTCCACCTCGTCCCCCTTAAACAGCATATTTAACTCTTAAAGTCACAGCTGCAGCTCACTTTGTGCGATCCAACTCGAACAAAGACAAATTGCTGTATTGTGTATTAACTTTGCCATTAAAACAATCGATGGGAAGCTTTTAAGAATCAAAAATGAAGGTCGGCTGAGGTCTTCACCCGGCGAGACAAGAGGATGAGAACGCCGGCCTACATTTAATCAAACGTACAGTATTACGCTGGAAACGCAGCCGGAGGTCACAGCTATTAGGTTTTCCTACGGCTAGACGTATTCTCTTACAGTGTTTGTATATGACAGTACATTAGCGTGCATATATTAGTGTGTATGTGTACAACTGGAGCCGTTTTGTCTTTCACACACACTGTTACTGGCTGCAGGTCTGTTCTCTCATTTGACTTCCCAGCTGGTTGCATTTCTGTTGTGCGAAACCAAACAGTCGTCTCTGTCACGCGGCATCACTTCTGTAAATCCTCGCCCCATCTATAATCTTCTTCTTCTTCTTCTTCTTCTCTTTTTCCTGCCACTTTTCTACTTCCTCCATCCAATCCATCACACAGGTATATCCGACCTCCTCCTCCTCCTCCTCCTCCTCCTCCTCCGGCGCTGAGTGAGAGCCTGAGCGATCGAGGTTTTTAATGTCCCATCAGCTCATCTGGGCTTGGCTGCGTCTATAAATAGAGATTAAAGTCCATTTTGTTGGGGTGAGGGGGTTGATGGGAGGCGGGAGGGAGGGAAGGGGGGCAGGGCTTAGTTCGATCTCAATTTTTTATAGTGTACTCTCCTCTAAAACGATGATCATTTTAATAAACGCAGCCCGTTTATAAGAGCCGAGCCTGGGAGGTGAAAATGAGATTAAGCGTTACAGGAATATGGAGGACTGATGAAAATGTGTTTATCATTAAAAGGAAGATGTGGATTAAAAAGAGTTAAAGAGACAAGGTTATGATGTGTGTGTGTGTGTGCGTGTGTGTGTCCTTCAGTCATCACCAACCATGCAGATAAAAGTGGTGCAATTCTGATTAAAACCGCAGGTTTTCCAAAAATACTGAATATGTCGCAAAATGTATGATGATGATGATGATGATGATGATGATATTTGATCAGATTTAAGCACCACGTAGCTTCAGTGTTGGAACAAGCAGAAGATACTGTTTATGTGATAAACTGAGTAACATGTTAGTTTCTCTAAATCTCCGTAAACTCAAGGAGAAATTTAAGGGGAAATTGAGAGTTGATGTGAAGTGAGAAAATGAAACACATCACTATGGTCATTCTACTTCAGATTTTTCTTGACAGTGCTCTTAATCACTTTTCTGGAGTGTGTGTGTGTGTTCGTTCCTGTGCAAGTGGGAGGCAAATCCCAGTTTGGTGTGTGTGTGTGTGTGTGTGTATGGGGTGGGGGTGGCTGGGAGGTGAACACAGAGCATTTTGAGGGAAGAAAGTTTAAATTCTGATCACATCCTCCCGTCTGCAGAGTCTCATTCAGCAGCCAGCAGACAAGATGTGTGTTAAGACTGGTGGGTGGGTGGGGGGTGGGGGGGTGAGGAGTGACTTCCAATAAATCCCCCCCTTACCAAATCGCTCCCAAACACACACACACACACACACACTCACACCTACACACACACAAACTCCAGCAGTCACCATGCCAAAGCACTGTTCAGATACAATCAAGAGCAAAGATATTACTCTGGCAAGAAACGCACACCCACTCACTCACACACTCACACACACACACAACCCCCCACAAACACACAGTGTTAATGTACTGTAACTGGTTTATAATGATTTAAACAGCAGTGTGCGGCAGAGGAGGGAGAACATCAGTCTGCGTAATACACACTGCTGAATTACTGTCAGAACATTAACACACTATTACACACACTGTCTGCTACTGTGTATGTGTGTGTGTGTGTGTCTGGGGGTGAGTGGGGGTCAAAGCAGAGAGGTAAAGAACAGACAGAGGCTGCACGTGATGAGATCTACACACATTTTACACTCATGCTGAAACAAACACACACACACACACACATACGGCCGTTCACAATCACGCAACATACACACATATTTTACAAGCAGTTAACGATGCCAAACTAATCGGCGTTCTCTCAGCTATCGATCGCAGCTGTCGGTTGCAGTTTGGTGTTGCAGCATTATGACGTCGTCGTGTTAAAATGATAACTCGTTCATCTTCAGACAACTGAAGTGTTTAAGACAAAACTCAATGCGGCTTTCTTTTTCTTCTTTTTACAAGCAACTCTGTCTATTCTTCAGCAAGTGGTTCTTCATCAATAAGCCATTTCGAAGCAGCTGTTAAGGGAAAAACTCATTAGTGTGTTTATCTTCAACACAAGCTCACTGTGTAGGAGTTTAGTGTTTACAGCAGGAACTTTGGACTCTGTATGTTGCCTGTTAATCCCCCAAATCCCACATATTCCAGTGGAAATCACGTCGCTCAATCTCCTCTGACCGAGTCACAGCGTCATGTTACTGTGTGTGTGTGTGTGTGTGTGTGTGTGTGTATAAGGGACAAAGCGCCTGTCCTGCATTTCTACCAAAAGCTTCAAACTTCATTTTATCTGGAACCATCTGCAAGAGAGGAGTGCACATCTGTCTGTGTGTGTGTGGGTCTGAGGCAGTGTGTGTGTGTGTGCTCCAGCAGTGTCCAGGCTTCACAGCTGTGTGGAAGCTGATCAGCATGAATGGCATCTTTGTGGACGGGTCGTTCTTCTCGAGAGACTTTGGCGAAGCGCTTATGTGTTTGCGTTGCCGGCTTTGTTCATTGTGAACCGGGTCGCCACAAACAGCGTCTCTCTGTTCAGGCTCCCCGTAAGTCCCTGTGGGGAAAATCTCTACCTTCCCCCTTAACTTAACCTGCTTCCACCACACGTCTAACGGAAGATTGAGAATAAACGAGACAAGTGAACCCAGCGCTGCGACTCAAACACAGTCAGTCAACCTGAAACAGTCGTCCAGTGTATCATCGCCACTTTACCCACAAGCCCCCGGATGTTAATCTCTCCAGATATTTGTTTGGGGTCGTGGTGGGATGGTAGATCAATGGAAAGATAAGTAAGAAACGGGAGAATCCAGTAAGGAAATCAGTAAATGGAATATGGAATAAAGATGATGAAGATTATGTGGATAATGATTGCGGTTGTGCAATATGAGGTGCTAAAACAACAACTGGTTCCGTGTGTACATTCTGTTCTGATTGGCCGGTCACATCAGACTTTGAGCTGGCCACGCCCACGCGCTGTGACACAAAGGCTCTAGTGACACGCTGGTACTTTGCATGAGTGTCGAGTGTTGTGCTGAGCTGTTAGAGACATGAAACACACAGGGACAAAATGATATCTGAGAATGGACTCTTCCTAGTGTTGCGTTCTGTTGTGTTGTGTTGTGTTCTCTCTTTATTTAACACTTTAACGCCGCCTGAAACATAAATGAGTTACAATTTACTGCAATGACTCCAATACGCAGATTGAGTGTAGATTGAGGAGAACCGGCAACATTTAAGCAGAAAAGCTGTAACGTGCATTCAAACTCTCTTTTCTGTGAGCTCCTGTGGTCAGGGGGGGACACGGAGCAGAAAAGAGCCCTGCCATGTAATGGAATGGCCGGGCCGACCTGACGTTAATGGACATTGAAAGCAGATTAAAGCGTTTACAGCTGCGGGGTTGAGAGGGATAAGAGGTCCATCCCATAATGCAGATGATTATCCGTCTTTACTGATGCCGTTGATTACGATTGGACACGGGGACGGGAAGAGGAGAAACACGCCAACCGCACCGGCACGCAGTCGTGTTTACAGATTTGTGTCGGTTTTACAAACGAATAATAGCTAATGGGAAATAATGAAGAGGGGGAAATCCATTCACATCCATTCAGCTATTTACAAAGCTGAGACAAGAGTTCTGTATTAAATAGTGTTTGAAGCTGGAATCCACATTTCTATACATTTGAGAAGAGAGATGAAAGTGAAACTGAAAGCATGTGTGAGTATCGCTGCTCATATCAAAGTGCCTTAGCGATACGATTATGAGACGTTTGAAGCCAAACAGAGTCCATCTTCATCATTGTTTCACTAAGTAAATGCATGAGTAGCCTTTTGACCTCTGACCTTTGGCCACTGAGTTGCTTCTCTTCAGTAAAGTGATTTACAGGATACTGAGGGGAAACAGATGGTTCAGAGGAAACTGGAACTGTGCTACGACTCTGGACAGATTTGAGCAGGACCTGGAGCTCCGGTGCTCCCCTGCACTCCTGCTCCTCACTGCCTCTTCCTGCCTCTCTGTAGATGCTCCCTCCTATTGATTTGAAACCATTTACACTCCCGCAGTTGCAATTTCTCTTAATCTCCTGCACATTGTTGCCAACGGAGACGAGCAGCCGGACTCACAATGGCAGCGCAGCCCCTCTGAGACTGTTATCACGACAATGGCTGCAGTTTGAGTTACATTTTCAAGGGTTGGGTTGTTCTTTGTAGCTCATCTCTCTCTCTCTCTCTATCTCTCTCTCTCCTTCTCTCTCTCTCTCTCTCTATCTCTCTCTCTCTCTCCGCTCTCAGGCCTGTAGTCATGGCTGTTTCTGCTTCTCCTGTCTGTCTCACATTTACGGCCCCAGGGTTGTCAGGACAGACAGTCCACTGTTAGGGGGGGGGGCATCACGGCCGAGCGGGTCTGCGGCTCCCATGAAGCCTCAGGTCGGCGCTCCGCTTACACACCGACACAACACAACAGGCCGGGCCAGGCTATCACATGACCTGAGCGCAACGGCGGAATAACTCATCTCAGATGCCTTCAGGTACTGTAACCACAATCAGGTCACACAGGCCAGGTTCCTCTGTCTCTACGCTTCTTCTCCGTTTCAGTTTCGAAACAAACAGCGTGTGTGTCTGCCTGTGTGATTTGTTTATTGTGTCCTTTTGCCACATTTGGCTGCAAGACAAGAATATGTGCATGAGGGTAAATGAGACATAGTTCGCTGAGCACTTTAAGGTATTTTCCTTTGATACGTGTTGCATTAGCTGAGCCGTGTTGAGCCAGAAGCAGCTTGACCTTTGATTCTGTCAATATCACCGCTTCTACTTCTACTTCTCCTCTTTTCTCCTCTATTGAGTCTATATATAGACATGACCCGTCCCTTTGCACTGTGATCGCTGTGTGCTTTGACTCACACACACAAAAGTTATTTCCTAAGCACGGTTGGGCCACGAAGCAGCCAGTCAGCGCTCGTCTCTGAGGCAAACACACACACGCACACGGCTCCTAAACGACTCCCCTCCCCATCCTCTGTGACCTTCCTGTCGCTGACTCATACAATTATGAGGTCCAAATTGATCTCCAAACATATTGTGTCTTCAATAACACTCTTCTCCTCTGACTTGTCCTTCTTCAATCACTTAAAGCCCCAAAACCGAGCAGTAAAATCACAAACAACAGGCCAAGTCCTCCTCC